>NC_089756.1:62900277-62995277 GCF_040412425.1 Macrobrachium rosenbergii
AATAGCCCTCTCGATAATGTGTGGTGGATAGAGCAGTTGCATTAGGTGTTGGCGGATCGTGTTGAATTCTTTATCTAGGTACTCATTTGAACATATCCTAAGTCCTCTGAAGATTAAGTTGCACCCTACCATGATTTTTACGGAGACGTCGTGGTAGCTTAAGAAATGAATGTAAACAGCGAAGGTGGGTTTTCTATATACTGTAAATGCATATCTGTTCTGTTTTCTTATGATCAGTACATCTAGGAACGGCAGTTTTCCGTCCTTTTCCCATTCCATTTTAAATTTTATGGTCGGCACTAGCGAATTTAGCCTATTAAAAATTCATTAAAGTCCCCAGCTATTGTCCCAGAAAGTAAAGATATCATCTACATATCTAAGCCCGATCATATTACGGGGTTTGATAGACGACAAAAGTTCTGTTTGAAATATTCCATGTACAAGTCTGCTAGAAGGGGTGATAGGGACTTCCCATGCTACAGCCAAATTTTTGTTTGTAAAAATTACCATTGAAAGAAAACACGTTGTTAGTTACACAGAGGTTGATAAGTTTTAAAGTTTTATCTATGCCAAGAGGAAAATGGTCTTCATATGGTTGTAACTTCCTCTCTAAGAAAGACAACACGTCAGGGAATTACGAAACATGAATAAAATTGTAAATGACCGAGAGAAACCCCTTCAGAAACGAGCTGTAAGGGTGTACCTCAAGGTCATCATGGTAGAGGCGGCGAACGCCGGGGAGCGCCCGATATATGACCCTGTAAATATTAACTTACGTGCCAATAACAGCCTCACTGATAATAAAACCCCACAAGAAGATGGTACTTAACTTCATAACGGTGAAACTGCTTGAAGGCATGGTTAATTCAAGCAAAAATGGTCAAAAAACCAGCACAAAAAAAAAGCCTTCTTAAAGGAAAAACGTGCTAGAATGGAATGAGTACAGATGGCGCTGGGGTCGTCGGTTGGCGGGCGGGTGAGTGCGGGCATTGGATCGGCTCCTCACGTTCCGGGGTTTTGTCATTGGGATGTCTACAGAGTGCAGTCCTGTGGCAGTGACAACAATCACTCACCCTTATCTATACCGACGTCTATTTCATAATAGATGTTCGATCTGGGGGTAGTAACCCCAGCATTCCTGATAGCTTTTTTCTCTGGTATATTTAGCAATATCTATACCTAGAATTCGTGCCTGATGGGAATTTCACCGGGTGACACAGGGCCTCCCTCAGAAATAGATTTTTCCTTTGTCAAAATCCATTTTCCGGTCCATCACAACTTTCCTCTGATAATTCTGTAGTAGCTTCTTCTTGTGCTCCTATTTGCATTAATATTTCAAATGAATTTGAAAAAATATTCTCCCCATTATTTGTACCTGTTTATTGATTCTTTATCATTTTAGTTTTTTCTGTAAAGTATTTATTTCTTCTTGAGATTTATTTTCATTTGTTTTGTTACTTCTATTTGTATACATGTTTGTTTCATCACTGATTCTTGTTATTGAAGAATATGTAAGTTCTTAGACGGATCTTGAATTCCTCTCACTTTCAATTCCAATTCAGCCTCTTTTATAGACATCCAAGTTCTTTCTTGTAATACTTTCAACTGTATATATATATATATATATATATATATATATATATATATATATATATATATATATATATATATATATATATATATATATATATTTATATAATACATGCATTCATTGACCTTGAATGATGATCTTTCCCACGTTTAGACACTTTGGTTCACTGCATTTCCATTGTGTGGAATTTTGTGAGATCCACAATACGCACAAACACACATAGGTTCATTTCAACAATATTTCTTTGTATGGCCATATTTACGACAATTTTGGGACCGTAGTGGCTTTGGGACATATGGTCTTATTTCTCTATTTTTGAGGTAGATCCTGATCTTCCAAGTTTATTTTTGAGACTCTTAATATCTGTTTATTTCTTAGTTTACTTGGTATAATACATGCCTTACAATTTTGGACTCTGGGCTTCTTTTTAAGAGAGTCTAACAGCATTTTTCGATTCATCACTGTTTTAAAGAAGCACAACAGTACCCTGAACGCTACTTACAGAGTCATTTTTTTTTCACATTTACGTTATCTATTTTTTATAGGAGTATAGTCCTCAGACTGACTCTTCGCTGTGGCTTCTATAAGCCAAGTCCTTTATTTTATTTGTCTAAACAACATTTCTGCCGTTGAATGTCTACTTGATAAATAATTTCCCAATTTTAATGCTGAAATTTTCAGGTCAATTTCCAATTTCTACTTCCAAAGAGGGAGTTGAAGTGAGTCTAGGTTGGGTCAAGATGGGTGTTTTGTGTGGCATTACAGTTTTAATACCACTTTGATTTCGACGAACTGAGCTTTGCTGGGGTTAGTCCATTGCCCAGCCAGAAGTCGTATGGAGGTTTGAATTGGTCGTCATACAAAGAATAATATGAATTTTGTTCAGGATGAGCTCCTTCTCACCAGGAAGGCCCAACAGGGGGAGGAGCAATGTTGTTACCCAAAGTGGTCATTGCTCTGGGATCCTCACCTGGATATACAACATACTTTCAGTGCCTTTAGGGTCGTCAGTCCATCAAGATCGGACCCAACACTGAGGGCATGGTTTAAAATAAAACTCTCCCTTCGCCCAACCACATCAGGTATTCTAGTTCTACAGGTCCAACTCCACCCTCCTTCCAAGTTACAAGAGCAGTGACTGGCGTAATTTAATACCATGCAAAGGTCGTCAATGAAAGGGGAAGAAGGGCAGGGGAAAATTTATAGGAGGAGGAGAAGGAGCAGCGAAAGAGTCGTAGTCCTAATGTTCGGTCGAATCCACAGCAGAGACAGTATGCGTACAAGAGCATGCACTCCCTGCAGTGGATCCCTAAGGCCCCCACCTTGTCAAGGGGTTGGGTTCGGGGGGCCTGGTTGGAAAATTTGTGGGTTTTATTGTACCATATATATATATATATATATATATATATATATATATATATATATATATATATATATATATATATATATATATATATATATATATATATATATATATATATATATATATATATATATATATATATATATATATATATATATATATATATATATATATATATATATATATATATATATATATATATATATATATATATATATATAGGTCACACACAGGCTTATTTATATATTTATTTCTCTTTGATAACTTTTTCATTTCCCTATTAAAATTATGACTCATATTGTTTAAAATGTTTTATTTATTCTTTGTATATGTTATCATCACTCAAAAGATTATTTTTTCTATATACTCCAGTTCTATTCAAAATTATCGGCACACCTGATTTGTCTCCTTTCATCATGTGTATATTATCTTTTTCAGTGTATTAATGGCAACCATAAATCTTTTAGAGACATTTGTGGTGTCTGACTTTTTCATATTTGCATAAATCACTCCCTTAACTATTCTTACTTCTTCACTTATAAGATCATTACATTTTTCCAGACTGCGCAGTCCTTTGGTATTTTCTACACTGCTCATACCATCAACTGACAAAGCAAAATTTAACCCGTAGCCTTAGGTACTAATCACATTTCTATACAGGAATGACAACACATTCATGACTGGCACTGGACTTCTTTCAATCAGCAATTTCATTTCATTGCTTTGTTTGGTATGGCGATGGGCAACTCTCTTTCTCTAGTGTGCTGCTGTTAACGTAAGGATGGCATCCAAATGCAGATCACTTTTTTATCAGATACTTATGTAATTGCAATAACCAATATGCCATCTACATTTCTCAGTTTCTTCACACTTGGGATACACTTGTTACATCGAAACCAAAATCCACATGAAGAAAGAAATGAAGAAATACTGACGGCCGGGCTAGATTTAAACCCGCAACCAGAATATCAGAATGAGGTACGGATAGACTTGACCACGAAGAAAAGTATAAGTCTATTCCCGCACATAAGTTCCTATGTTGTCGAATTAAGGTGCATTTAACAGAACTGGTTGATATCGCTATCCCATTGTGATATTCCAGATGCAGATTCTAATCTCACATGGGCATCAGAATTTCTTCATTTCTCACTTCATTTGGATCTCAGGCTTTCTGGTGACACGCATGTCAAAAATAGGAAGAAATCGAGACACTAAGAGGCAACTGTGGTTACTACAATTACATATATATCTGGTAAAAAGGTGAGCAGTATCTTCTAAATATATATTTCAGCTCAAAAAAGCAATAAACAATTAAACCCTTGGCTAGAATGTGAAGGTGGGTCTATTCCAGATCTAGTAAATATATTCATTAGTGGGTAACTCGTTCTTTTGTTTTAGATCAAGCCAGCTGTATGCAGGCACGGGCTCTTGCTCTAGGCAGCCTGTAAATAAGTAACAGAAACTGTTGTCTGTCACTATGGCACATCATGCGCCTGCACTGCCCTGCCAAATGCAGTTCAGTTTTTATATATATATATATATATATATATATATATATATATATATATATCTATATATATATATATTTATATATATATATATATATATATATATTGTTACAGTTATATATATATAATATATATAAGAAAGAAATGAAGAAAATAAGAAGGCCCATAAAACACTATTTAAAACGTTGAAACCAGAATATCAGGCACTTGTTTCTGGCCCCTGTTCACTGGTAGAATATGGACAGGTGAAAAGTTACAATGGTATATATACAAAAACATGAAGTTCCTTAGGCCTGATGTTAAGGAGGTGGCGTTTCTTAAGAAGGAGGAGATTGACCAAACTAGTGGTTTTTATCTCATTAGCTCCCTGTTTGGCGATGATCTTCCAGATCGCGTTTCTTGGGTCATCTTCTTCAAAAAGGGGCAGGATTAAGGTGTCAATGGCGTCCGATTTCAATGTCCTCTGACAGGTTCATATTGTTGGTTTGATTGATGATAGCAGATTCCAGCATCTTTCTTTTGTACGGACAAAATCTTGAAAACCAATCAGCCCCACTCCAGTTAATGACATGCCCTGTATTTCTAATATGTAGGAAAATTCCTGAACTCTCCGAAGCGTAACGTACTGATCTTTTGTGCTCTATTATCCTCGCACCCTTTTTGAAGAAGATGAAAGAAACGCGACCGCCAGATCCATCGCCAAACGGGAGCTAATGAGGTGAATTTGGTCAATCCTCCAGATCTAAGAAACGCCATTCTTAACATCGGGGTAAGGCCACACCTTCATGTTTTTTTAGATATACCATTGTAACTTTCCACCTGTCCATATTCTACTAGTGAACAGCCTGAAACAAGTAACAGAAATATATGGTTTGTTTAAATAGTGTTTTATGGGCCTTCTTATTTTCAGGTTACACAGTTGTAGTATTACAGGAAAAAAGACATTATATATATATATATATATATATATATATATATATATATATATATATATATATATATATATATATATATATATATATATATATATATATATATATATATATATATATATATATATATGTGTGTGTGTGTGTGTGTGTGTGTGTGTGTATAATCACATTATTTATTATTGCATTAGTTCCTTTAATTTTTCAGACAACAGGCAAATGGCAGTATTCAGCAAGCAGTGACTGGCAACTGTTCACCTGGCAGCGCAGGCGCATGATGTGCCATAGTGACAGACTAACAGTTTCTGTTACTTATTTACAGGTTGCCTAGAGCAAGAGCCCGTGTCTGCATACAGCTGGCTTGATCTAAAACAAACGAACGAGTTACCCACTAATGGATATTATGCGGCCAATCAGTATCCTGGTAGCCGAGCTAATTAGCATTCCATTTAAAGGAAATTAAAATTACTATCGTTCTTTCGGTTCTTATTTACCTTAAGAACTATGTTTTCATGTTTTTACTGTGACTCAGCCTAAACAATTCTTTTTGGTCTGAAGAGGTCTTATTTTAGCATTCATGATATTTTAGCCTACTGTATATGCTTTGCATATGCAGTTTAAAAAAATCTTTTAATACATTTTGTATATCTGTCATAATCAAAACATAGAAGGATGCTGAATATTAGCCTGTAAATGTCTGGCTAGGCCTATTGATCCTTGCTTGATCTGTGAAAAGCGACCTATCATATGATATACATTTTGATTTTTGTTAAGTATTTCTGTGCTATGTGATTTTTATTACCAACAATGTATTCTTTTACAGTCGCTATGCAAGTATATAAGTGATCATTACAGTGGTGATTGACCTCCTAGAATTGTCCATTTGACCTACAGTAATTCTGAGCCCGTATGCTTGCAGGCTGAATCTGACAGAAGATTTTTTATACTCTTCATACTGAGGTAAAACAGTAAAACAAAAAAAAAATGTATTTCCACATATAATTAACATCAGTAATGGTTGGTACACAGTACTGAGTGAGTAAGAAGTCGAAATGAAATGTAACATTAAAAAATTTCATATAGTAGAAAAAAATGAACTAATGTAACTTCAATAAATGCCTTTGAATATAATTAAAGAACAACATCAAAAGATAACTCCATAAATTCTTTCTAACATAAAGCAAAACAACAGTAAATTATGTTTATGCCATATATTCAAGAAAAGTGGTTTCCCCAGTAAGTTTCAGCTCATGAATGCTATTCACATCCAAAAGCACCGATAACTCCGTTCACACTTGACCTTACCAGTTACCATTCACTATAGGCCTATGTGACTCACATTAAACCATTCATTTGTGAAAACAATGTTCCCAGTTTCCATATTTGATACATTTGAATTTAAATTCATATTTGTAACAATACTCTATTTCAGTTTGATGTTTTTGATAGTATTCAAAAGGAAAATGGCAAATGTAAGAGTTATCATGCATCCAAACTGGTCTACTCAACATTCGGCACTGCAGGCGTGACAGCCGAACCTCTTATGTCAGTGCATTTCACCACCCTCCAGTGAAGTGAAATAAACACTTACATAGATTAAGAAATGAAGTTGTCATATAATTTGAAAAACCGCCCTCCAAAGGTTGGCAATGCTGCGACTGAGTGGGTTTTTGGGGGTGGGGAAGGCCTCGAGAAGTTACCAAGGTTGGGGGGAGGGGTCAGATGGCTGGGTGCCATAGGAGAGGAGGGGCAACATGGAGAGAGGGGGGAGAGAACAATAACCGAGATATATTTACATCAAGCCTAATTACAGTAAAACACACACGCTCCCCTTTACTTTTTTTATTTATATTTTATGCTACAGAATTCTCGTTTATATTTTGACAGTGTTTTTTTTTTTTTTAAACCATAAGATAAATGCAATCGTTTGCGTAGGGTATGTATAAGTACGTATGCACACACACACTCATTCGATGGCGTCTGTGAACTTGCCACAGCCTATTTCGTTTGGTCTTGCCTACATATAAAATTTGCATTTTAAATATTTTTATGGTGATTAGAGATGAAATATCAACAGTGGTAAAATATTCTTATGTGTAATGTTATGATGTGTCATAATCATCAAGCAAAGCCCAAAAATGGCAACACACTACCTACTTATGCAAGCACTCATTCGATGGCGTCATGAACCTCCTGAAGATTGTTCGGTTTCGTGATTTTATGTTTATGATACAGCAATTCATATTTCATTAAAGGATATGTACAGTACTGAGATATGAGAGAGAGAGAGAAAACAACTGAGGTATGTTTATATAGAAGCCTAATGCCGGCGTCACACGTTGGTGATTCAAGACTGCGACCGTCGTAATTTGCTCATTACGACGCGGTTGGCGACCGCTCGGCATCAGTCAAAGCCTCGGGTCTCAAAAAAAAAAAAAAAAAAAAGAAGAAAAATCAGCTGATTACGACACCACGACGTCATACATAATGAACATTTACGACAGCAGTGAGCACACTGAGATGAGTGTACGAACGTGCGTAGTCGTACGCGACAGTCGCCAGTGATCCAGGCCACACTCATAATTAACGGTTTTACAGGACGGCGACGTCCGTGAAGGCATGACGATTCATGACGATTTATGTCCGACTTGGTTACGTCCCGTGCCAACAGACACAACGGCAGCATCATGTTTCATGAAAATGCCTTTTCTTAATAACCTTGAAAATGTACAAAAAGTCTTTACAGTAGCATTATTAGAGAACAGTTACAAGAAGTACATTTTTCTTTTCATTATTGTGTGAACAATAACAAAAGGAGAAAAAGGGAGCCAAAATACACTAATGCTCATTCCCATCTAAGGAGGAGCCAAAATACACTACTGCACATCCCCACTGCGCACACTGTGGGGTTGCCAAGTACATAGCGTATGTTGTACTGGATAGCGCATGACATAGCTAGTTACATCTGATGTAATCAAATGCTGACGCTGTCTCGTCAGTCGTGATGACATTACGACACAGTTGCGTCATGCGGCATAACATGGCGACTTTTGACAGTCGTCGTGGCTCGACCGCGTAGGTAATGTGCAGCCTTGCATATATGCCATCACTTGGCGGACATCACCAAACTTGGCGACGTGGTTACAAATCATGCTGACTGATGCCGATTTGGTCCTACCTAGAGTGTAACCATGTCGTAATGAGCAAATTACAACAGCCATGGTCTTGAATCGCCAATGTGTGATGCGGGCATAATACAATACAGGTTTATGATCTCTTATCCATAATTCTAAAAACCGAAATATTTTTTGGAGAAAAGTAATTATTTGCAAAAGTCAAACAGCACAACCATATTGAAAACAATGATAATTTATATCAATGTTGTGTCGCTTCCTGTATCCAGTTACAGTATATTGCATGTATAATCATCATATTTTTTATTTTATTACAGAATATAAACATTGTGATCATATGCCATTTTCATTCAATATTGTTTAAATTCTCAAAATCTCTGCTGATTGAGTACTATCGACATCTTCATTGCCATTAGTTGGTAGAAGAAACATAATTCGGAGATACTTTTTCTTGTAAATTAACAAAGTTAAAACATGCACATAACTTGACTGTAAAAGCAGTAAGTGTGATTTCGCCAATTCCGGACATCGCCTATGCCTATTCCAAAATGCTTTGCAGCCTGCCTTTTCTTAGTTTTATTCAGCCACAGCTATAACCTGCAACTTTAATTTACTGGAATTCTTTCTTAAGATCTCCATTATGAGAAGGATGACCAAAAATGTATTTTATTTTTACTTAGGAAGCCACTATTACAGTAAATGACGTCGGCAATCAGCAGTTTCTCGATTCGATTGTTTATGTCTGTACAGGTTTACAATCCTTCATCTGGAATTGTAAAAACTTGGATTTTTTTAGAGAGAGAGAGAGAGAGAGAGAGAGAGAGAGAGAGAGAGAGAGAGAGAGAGAGAGAGAGAGAGAGAATTATTGCCCATGTTAGGTTGTTACATCAACAGATATCCAATTGTAAAAGTCGACTAATAGTTGTATTCAGAATAATGGTAACTTTAATTAAACTGTTGTTTTACTGTATATAATCATATTGTATGTATTACTGTCATCATATTATCGTATCACAAGATATGAATAGAGCAATTGTGCGCCACTTGCATTCTGGTTCTTTTTACATTCTTAAAATTAGCAGCTGATTGTGTTTTACTGACATCATCACTTTCTTTAGTTGCTGAATGAAACTCAATTCAGATAATTTTCTTTTGTAAATTATCAAAGCTGGGTTTACAAAATGCAACTACTTTATTTATAAACGCAGTAAATTAAATGAAGTATATAAATGCAATAAATTAAATGAAGCACATGTGTGAATTTCCCAGCTGCAGACATTGCTTTTGCCTCCAAAACAATCTGCATTCTGTTCATTATTCGTTTCTTCATCCACAGCCATAACGGCTGCTTTAATTTAATGGCATACTTTATTAACACCTTCTCCATTGCGTGACGGATAAATAAATTTTTTTTTTTTTATTTACGGAATTACATTAAAAATAAGCAAGTTTTTAACAAGTCGACAATTATAATGCAACTGTTAGTTCTCGTAACTAACATCAGCAAACAGCTGTTTGTTGATTCTGTTGATTATGTCAATACTTGGTGTTATTTATTCCTGTGTTTTGCCTGCAGTAATGAATTCTTACACAATCCACAAGTTCGGTAAGCCTGGCTAAATATATGAAGATTCGCACTTAACCTACTGAACTTTTGCTCCTAGGCCTATTAATTAGTTAAAAGCTACAGTAACTTACATAAGCCTTACCGGTGAAATCTATCAAACTGAGACAGGCATAGGAAGCCTAGCCTCGTATAATCTACTAAAAAAGAAACCTGCACATTAAACATACCCTCAAGTAATCTACCTAAAATGCATCTCTCACTAGACATGATATTATATGTAATAAAATCAGGCTTTCAGACATAATTTTAAGGATTGCATGATACACAAGATCAGATGATACATGAGTATACAGTATATGCAAATTGCAGTTCTTTTTATGCTGTATATGTGTTTTTAGTTTTGTGGAATGTTACTGTCAGAAATGAAATATGCTTGTGTATTTAGAGTAATCTTCAGTTCCGAAATCAGAAAAAATAAATTACCAAAACACAGCTTGCCCCAAGGGTTTCAGATAAGGGATTGTGAACCTACAAACATTCCTTCACTATTTTATTTATAATTTAGGTGTAGGGTATGCACATGCAGACATACCCATTAATTTCAATAACTTTTTAGGAATGTTCTGGAAATGAATTTGCTTTAAACAATCGTCACTGAGAAATGCCCTTTGTACTAAAGATGTAAACACATTGTGTATTAAACACACACCATGTATTACAAACTGAATGAATTTCTTTTTCAGTAGATTGTAACAGGCTAGGCTGTCAAACAAGATTACTAAACTTATGGCTCATGTAACAATTCATAACCATCTCTTATAATTAACAAGGAACTGACACAAACAACATGGAGTATAACATAAACAAACAAATCAGGAAACAGCGGTTTTGCGATTTCGAGAGATTTTACTCTAAAATAATGTTGGTTTATCTTTGTATACCTGTTTTACATTTGTTTCTTTTAGCAACTAAAAATTTATTCTAATTCTTTCGCTAGTAGGCTCAATCAGCTGATTCTATGAATGTAAACATTACAAATGGCAGGGCAATTTGTATTTTTATGCATATTATGATAATTCATCCAATACCACAATGGTCCCGTGGCATATAAATATAAGAAGCACTTGCAGGAAAAGGTGAAAGGAAAGATTGTAGACCCTGAGCTTTCTTCTTTATTTCAAGACCTGATCACAGTAGGATAATGTGATCAGGTCTTGAAATAAAGATGAAAGTGCAGGGTCTACGGTCTTTCACTATGACGATGATATAACAAGAAGATATAAATGGATTTTGTAAGTAAAATAACAGTTTCATTACCTTTACCTTAAATACAGATGTAATAGCCTATTTGACTTATGCATATGGATACTGTGAGGGTAACACCTAGGCTAACCTTGGTCAACAGTTCACACACACATTTTGTATCTCATGTATGGTAATACAATAGGATAACAATTGATAAGAAAATTGCTGTATAATAATACATTAACAGTCATAATACCATGGTAGGCTGTGGGTAAACACAGGTAGGCCACTTACAGAACTGTCATTTACGAAAGATAAAGAAAGGGATACATTTGTTATCAAAGTGTATTTATGCAGTATATTTTGTTACAAATATGGGGAAAACAGGTACATAACTGCCTTTTGCACAAATTTTTCAGCTTAAAATGGTGGTGGGTGTTGTTTCTAAGCATACTGAGTGTCTACAGTTATGTGGTATTTTCAAGGTTAAGTGAGGCAGGGTACACAGTTGCCCTTGAACACCCCCAGATTTTTTTACTCACCATTATCCAAATTTTGCCATTATCTGATGGGTCCTTGGCTCTATTAATCTGGATATATATATATATATATATATAATATATATATATATATATATATATATATATATATATATATATATATATATATATATATATATATATATATATATATATATATATATATATATATATATATATATAAAGACAAAATCCACAAAGAAAAGAGAAACAATGGAGTGCTGCAAGGCCTTTCGACTTATAGTCCTTTACTTAGCAGACTTGTAAGAGGTGCAAAAGAAACAAGCAGGTAAAAGTTACTGCTGGTTTATTACAGATTCAGGCAGTTTATATAGCGGCCGACTGGCACCGAACCGCGGAAGACAATGACATTGAGCGTGACCCGAGGTCAAAAACAATTAACAATAATATACGGAGAACAAGTACAATTTACAATACAAAAACAAACAGAACTCCAATATGGATACAGTCTTGATGCCTGCGAATAAAGAAACATATGATACATAATTTGTGACAGTTGGACAAATACATATAAAGTTGAAATGGTAGAAAATGCGTGACCTGGCACATTAGGTGTGACGAATTGAGTGCGAAGAAAGTGGGAAGTCACCAAAGAAAACTTGCTCAGCGGAGACTTAATTAATGACACCTTCGAAGCACTCTGCTGACGTCGATGTGGTGACTTTACAAATACTCCCACCCCCAAAGACATGGGACACGTCTGACTAATCTGTGCATTTGCTGGGACGCTGAAGGGTACCACGGCTTCTTGAGGACAACGGAGGGGCCTCCCGCGCATGAGGGTTCTGGGCTGCTGGTGCAGGCGGGCCCTTCCTGGGACGGCCGTGCGCCTGCCAGTTGCGGGGGCCTGGGCGTGGCGAAGGGCGGCTGGGCGGGGAAGGTGCTGTGGTGACGTCGGTGCTCTCCTCCAGGAAGGTGGGCTTTAACTGGTCTATTGAAACCCAGTCGTTCCTCCCAGGGAGTGCCAGCAGGAATGCCTTGCTGTTCTGCTCCAGCACGCGGAAGGGGCCCCTGTAGGGCCTGGTCAGTGGCAGGCGGACGGCGTCGACCCTGACGAAGACGTGAGTGGCGGATGACAGTTCTGGCAGTGTGAAGGTGGCCGCCCAGCCGTGTGTATGCGGTGCTTGCAAGGCTTAACTTGCCGGCCACGTTGCGGAGCCTCTGCAGTGATGGGATGTGGCGATCTTCTGTCACGAGTTCGCCCGGGACCACAAGGGGCTCTCCGTAGGTTTTTTTGGCTATGGACGGGGTGCCGTCGGCTCTGGGGGCGGTTCTCAAACCGAGGAGGACCCACGGCAGCTGATGTTTCCAGTCATCGGCGGTGCAGCGGGCCATGAGGGGCGCCTTCAGGGATCTGTGGAACCGCTCGACCAGGCCGTTGGCCGCCGGGTTGTACGCCGTGATGGTGTGATGCGTGGTCCCCAGCCGCTGAGCCAGGGCGGACCATAATTCGGACAGGAAGGCGGGGCCCCTGTCAGTTGTGATGTGGTTTGGGACGCCGAAGCGACTAACCCAACTGGAAAGCAGGGCCTTGGCACACACGCTGGCGGTGGCTTCTTGCATAGGTGTGGCTTTGGGCCACCTTGTCGAGCGGTCTACCACCGTCAGGAGGTATCTGGACCCACCTGATGGGGGAAGGGGCCCGACGACGTCGACATGAATGTGGCTGAAGCGGCGCTCTGGCTGCGGAACTCATCTACCCCGGACTGTGTGTGACGTCCCACCTTGCTGGTTTGGCACTGCAGGCACTGTTTCGCCAAGGACGTGGCGTCCTTCTGCACCCCATGCCAGACGAACTTTTTTGAGAGCACCTTGGCCGTAGTTCTGCCAGAGGGATTGAGAGGCCGTGAATTATGTCGAATACCTGGCGGCGGCGTGAGGCTGGAACCATGGGGTGGGGCTGACCCGTACTGGTGTCGCAGAGGAGACTTGGGCCTCCGGGGGTGAGGGTCATGTCCCGCCACTTAAGGGGCGTGATGGCGGTGCAGTATGCTGGGGTTTCTGGGTCAGCGGCCTGTTCTCTGGCGAGGTCTTGGTAGTTTACTCCGAGCTGCACTGCATTCAACTCTAATCTGGAGAGGGCGTCTGCTACAGGATTTTTCCTGCCGGGGAGGTACCTGACGGAGCAGGTGAATTCTGCTATGGCTGGGAGGTGGCGCTGCTGCCTGGAAGACCATGCGTCCCCCTGAATGGGCAGTGTGCGTGATCACAGAATTCCATGTGAACTCAATGTTGACGCATGGTTCAGAACATGGGCTTTCACAAGGAAGAAGGAAGAGAAGCTGGAACAAACGGGCAGTGTGTGTGTTCACAGAATTCCACGTGAACTCAATGATGACATATCATTCAGAACATGGGCCTAGACAAGGAAGAAGGAAAAGAAGGTGGCACAAACAGGAGGGATGTGAGTTCACAGAATTCTACGTGAACTCAATGATGATGTATGATTTAGAACATGGGCTTTCACAAGGAAGAAGGAAGAGAAGGTGGCACAAGCAGGAGGTGTGTGAGGTCACAAAATTCCACGTGAATTCAATGGTGATTTAGGATTCAGAATATGGCCTTTCACAAGGAAGGAGGAAGAGAAGCTGCAACAAACGGGCAGTGTGTGTGTTCACAGAATTCCACATGAACTCAATGATGATGTATGATTCAGAACATGGGCTTTCATAAGGAAGCAGGAAGAGAAGCTGGAGCAAACAGGCAGTGTGTGTGTTCAGAGAATTCCATGTGAACCAAAAGATGATGTATGGTTCAGAAAATGGGCTTTCACAAGGAAGAAGGAAGAGAACCTGGAATAAATGGGCAGTGTGTGTGTTCACAGAATTCCACGTGAACTCAATGAAGACGTATGGTTCAGAACATGGGCTTTCACAAGGAAGAAGGAAGAGAAGCTGGAACAAATGGGCAGTGTATGTGTTCACAGAATTCCACGTGAACTCAATGATGACGAATGGTTCAGAACATAGGATTTCACCAGTAAGAAGGGAGAGAAGCTAGAACAAACGGGCAGTGTGTGTGCTCACAGAATTCCACGTGAACTCAATGGTGATGTATGGTTCAGAACATGGGCTTTCGCAAGGAAAAAGGAAGCGAAGTTGGAACAAATGGGCAGTGAGTGTGTTCACAGAACTCCAAGTAAACTCAATGATGATGCATGGATCAGTGCATGGGCTTTGACAAGAAAGAAGGAAGAGAAGCTGGAACAAATGGGCAGTGTGTGTGTTCACAGAATTCCACGTGAACTCAATGATGAGGTATGGTTCAGAACATGGGCTTTCACAAGGAAAAAGGAAGCAAAGTTGGAACAAATGGGCAGTGAGTGTGTTCACAGAACTCCAAATAAACTCAATTATGATGTATGGATCAGTGCATGGGCTTTGACAAGAAAGAAGGAAGAGAAGCTGGAACAAATGGGCACTGTGTGTGTTCACAGAATTCCACGTGAACTCAATGATGAGGTATGGTTCAGAACATGGGCTTTCACAAGGAAGAAGGAAGCGAAGTTGAAACAAATGGGCAGTGAGTGTGTTCACAGAACTCCAAGTAAACTCAATGATGATGTATGGATCAGTGCATGGGCTTTGACAAGAAAGAAGGAAGAGAAGCCGGAACAAACGGGCAGTGTGTGTGTTCACAGAATTTAACGTGAACTCAATGATGATGTATGGTTCAGAACATGGGCTATCACAAGGAAGAAGGAAGAGAAGATGGAACAAATGGGCAGTGTGTGTGTGATCACAGAATTCCACGTAAACTCAATGATGACGTATGGTTCAGAACATGGGCTTTCACAAGGAAGAAGGAAGAGAAGCTGGAACAAACGGGCAGTGTATGTGTGTTCACAGAATTCCACTTGAACTCAATGATGACGTATGATTCAGAATGTGGGCTTTCACAAGGAAGAAGGAAGAGGAGCTGGAACAAACGTGCAGTGCGTGTTCAAAGAAGTCCACGTGAACTCAATGATGACGTATCATTCAGAACATGGGCTTTGACAAGGAAGACGGAAGAAAAGCTGGAACAAACGGGCAGTGTGTGTGTTCACAGAATTTCACATGAACTCAATGATGATTTATGGATCAAAACGTTGGATTTCACAAAGAAGAAGAAGGAAGAGAAGATTGAACAAACGGGCAGTGTGTGTGTTCACAGAATTCCATGTGAACTAAACGGTGACGTGTGGTTCAGAAAATGAGATTTCACAAGGAAGAAAAAAAAAACACTGGAACAAACAGGCAGTGTGTGAGTTCACAGAATTCCACGTGAATTCGATGATGTATGATTCAGAACATGGGCTTTCATGAGGAAGAAGGAAGAGAAGCTGGAACAAACGGGCAGTGTATGTGTTCACAGAATTCCACTTGAACTCAATGATGACGAATGGTTCAGAACATACGATTTCACCAGGAAGAAGGGAGAGAAGCTGGAACAAACGGGCAGTGTGTGTGTGTTCACAGAATTCTATGTGAAATCAATGATGATGTATGGTTCAGAACATGGGCTTTCACAAGGAAGAAGGAAGAAAAGCTGGAACAAACGGGCATTGTGTGTGTACACAGAATTCAACGTGAACTCAATGATGATGTATGGTTCAGAATGTGGGCTTTCACAAGGAAGGAGGAAGAGAAGCTGGGACAAATGGGCAGTGTGTATTCACAGAATTCCAAGTGAACTCAATGATGTTGTATGGATCAGTGCATGGGCTTTGACAAGGAAGAAGGAAGAAAAGCTGGAACAAACGGGCAGTGTGTGTGTTCACAAAATTCTACGTGAACTAAATGATGACGTATGGTTCAAAACACGGGCTTTCACAAAGAAGGAAGAGAAGCTGGAACAAACGGGCAGTGTATGTGTTCACAGAATTATACGTGAACTCAATGATGACGTATGGTTCAGAATATGAGATTCCACAAGGAAGAAGAAATAGAAGCTGGAGAAACGGGCAGTGTGTGTGTTCACAAAATTCCACGTGAACTCAATGATAACGTATGGTTCAGAACATGACCTTTCACAAGCAACAAGGAAGAGAAGGTGGCACAAACAGGAGATGTGTGAGTTCACAGAATTCCACGTGAAGTCAATGATGATGTATGATTCAGAACATGGACTTTCACAAGGAAGAAGGACGAGAAGCTGGAAGAAACAGGCAGTGTGTGTGTTCACAAAATTCCACGTGAACTCAATGATGACGTATGATTCAGAACATGAGCTTTCACAAGGAAGAAGGAAGAGAAAGTGGCACAAACAGGAGGTGTGTGGGTTCACAGAATTCCACGTGATCTCAATGACGATGTATGATTCAGAACATGGGCTTTCACAAGGAAGAAGGAAGAGAAGCTGGAACAAATGGGCAGTGTGTGTGTTCACAGAACTCCACGTGAACACAATGATGACGTATGATTGAGAACATGGTCTTTCACAAGGAAGGAGGAAGAGAAGCTGGAATAAAGGGGCAACGTGTCAGTTCACAGAATTCCATGTGAACTCAATGATGATGTATGGTTCAGAACATGGGCTTTCACAAGGAAGAAGGAAGAGAAGCTGGAACAAACGGGCAGTGTGTTCCTAGAATTCCACGTGAACTAAACGATGATGTATGGTTCAGAACATGGTCTTTCATAAGGAAAGAGGAAGAGAAGCTGGAACAAAGGGGCAATGTGTTAGTTCACAGAATTCCACGTGAACTAAACGATGCTGTATGGTTCAGACCATGGGCTTTCACAAGGAAGACGGAAGAGAAGCTGGAACAAACAGGCAGTGTATGTGTTCACAGAGTTCTGTGTGAACTAAACGATGATGTATGGTTCAGACCATGGGCTTTCACAAGGAAGAAGGAAGAGAAGCTGGAACAAACGGGCAGTGTGTGTGATAACAGAATTCCACGTGAACTCAATGATGACCTATGGTTCAGAAGATGGATTTCACAAGTAAGGGGAAGAGAAGCTGGAACAAACGGGCAGTGTGAGTGTTCACGGAATTCCATGTGAACTCAATGATGATGTATGACTCAGAAAATGGGTTTTTACAAGGAAGAACGAAGAGAACCTGGAACAA
Organism: Macrobrachium rosenbergii; assembly: GCF_040412425.1. Classification (NCBI taxonomy): domain Eukaryota; kingdom Metazoa; phylum Arthropoda; class Malacostraca; order Decapoda; family Palaemonidae; genus Macrobrachium; species Macrobrachium rosenbergii. Next base: position 62,918,232 of record NC_089756.1, read on the forward strand.
ACGGCCAGTGTGTTTCTGTTCACAGAATTCCACGTGAACTCAATGATGATGTATGGTTCAGAAGATGGGCTTTCACAAATAAGAAGGAAGAGAAGCTGGAACAAATTGGCAGTATGTGTGTTCACAGAATTATACGTGAACTCAATAATGATGTATGGTTCAGAACATAGGCTTTCACAAGGAAGAATGAAGAGAAGCTGGAACAAACGGGCAGTGTGTGTGTTCACAGAATTCCATGTGAACTAAACGATGATGTATGGTTCAAAAAATGGGCTTTCACAAGGAAGAAGGAGAAGCTGGAACAATTGGGCAGTGTATGTGCTCCCAGAATTCCACATGAACTAAAGGATGATGTATGTTTCAGAACATTGGCTTTCACAAGGAAGAAGGAAGAAAGGCTGGAACAAATGGGCAGTGTTTTTGTTTACGGAATTCCACGTGAACTCAATGATGATATGTGATTCAGAAAATGGGCTTTCACAAGGAAGAAGGCAGAGAAGCTGGAACAAACGGGCAGTGTGTGTGTTCACAGAATTCCAAGTGAACTCAATGATGACATATGGTTCAGAACATGGGCTTTCACAAGGAAGAAGGAAGAGAGACTGGAAGAATCGGGCAGTGTGTGTGTGTTCAGAGAATTCCACGTGAACTAAACAATGATGTATGGTTCAGAACATGGGCTTTCACAAGGAAGAAGGAAGAGAAGCTGGAATAAACGGGCAGTGTGTGTGTTCACAAAATTACACGTGAACTCAATGATACAGTATGGTTCAAAACATGGTCTTTCACAAGGAAGTAGGAAGAGAAGGTGGAAAAAACGGGCAGTGTGTGTGTTCCCAGAACTCCACGTGAACACAATGATGACGTATGATTGAGAACATGGTCTTTCACAAGGAAGGAGGAAGAGAAGCTGGAATAAAGGGGCAACGTGTCAGTTCACAGAATTCCACATGAACTCAATGATGATGTATGGTTCAGAACATGGGCTTTCACAAGGAAGAAGGAAGAGAAGCTGGAACAAACAGGCAGTGTGTGTTCACAAAATTCCACGTGAACTCAATGATGCCGTATGGTTCAGAACATGGTCTTTCACAAGGAAGTAGGAAGAGAAGGTGGAAAAAACGGGCAGTGTGTGTGTTCACAGAATTCCACGTGAACTAAACGGTGATGTATGGTTCAGATCATAGGCTTTCACAAGGAAGAAGGATGAGAAGCTGGAACAAACGGGTGGTGTGTGTGTTCATAGAATTCCACGTGAACTAAACGATGCTGTATGGTTCAGAACATGGGCTTTCACAAGGAAGGGGGAAGAGAAGCTGGAACAAAGGGGCAATGTGTGAGTTCACAGAATTCCACGTGAACTCAATGATGATGTATGGTTCAGAGCATGGGCTTTCACAAGGAAGGAGGAAGAGAAGCTGGAACAAAGGGGCAATGTGTGAGTTCACAGAATTCCACGTGAACTCAATGATGATGTATGGTTCAGAACATGGGCTTTCACAAGGAAGAAGAAAGAGAAGCTGGAACAAACGGGCAGTGTGTGTGTTCACAGAATTCCATGTGACCTAAACGATGATGTATGGTTCAGAACGTGGGCTTTCACAAGGAAGAAGAAAGAGAAGCTGGAACAAACGGGCAGTGTATGTGTGTTCACAGAATTCCACGTGAACTCAATGATGTTAAATGGTTCAGAACATGGGCCTTCACAAGGAGGAAGAAAGAGAAGCTGGAACAAACGGGCAGTGTGTGAGTTCACAGAATTCCACGTGAACTCAATAATGATGTATGGTTCAGAACATGGGCTTTCACAAGGAGGAAGGAAGAGAAGCTGGAACAAAGAGGCAGTGTGTGTGTTCACAGAATTCCACGTGAACTAAACGATAATGTACGGTTCAGAAGATGGGCTTTCACATGGAAGGAGGAGGGAAAGCTGGAACAATCGGGCAGTGTATGTGTTCACAGAGCTCCTTGTGAACTAAACTATGATGTATGGTTCAGACCATGTGCTTTCACAAGGAAGAAGGAAGAGAAGCTGGAACAAATGGGCAGTGTGTGTGATAACAGAATTCCACGTGAACTCAATAATGACCTATGGTTCAGAAGATGGGCTTTCACCAGTAAGAAGGAAGAGAAGCTGGAACAAAAGGGCAGTGTGTGAGTTCACTGAATTCCACGTGAACTCAATGATGATGTATGATTCAGAAAATGGGCTTTAACAAGGAAGAACGAAGAGAACCTGGAACAAACGGCCAGAGTGTTTCTGTTCATAGAATTCCACGTGAACTCAATAATGATGTATGGTTCAGAAGATGGGCGTTCACAAGTAAGAAGGAAGAGAAGCTGGAACAAATTGGCAGTATGTGTGTTCACAGAATTCCACGTGAACTCAATATGATGTATTGTTCAGAACATAGGCTTTCACAAGGAAGAATGAAGAGAACCTGGGACAAACAGGCAATGTGTGTGTTCACAGAATTCCATGTGAACTAAACGATGATGTATAGTTCAAAAAATGGGCTTTCACAAGGAAGGAGGAGAAGCCGGAACAATTGGGCAGTGAATGTGTTCCCAGAATTCCATATAAACTAAACGATGATGTATGGTTCAGAACATTGGCTCTCACAAGGAAGAAGGAAGAGAGGCTGGAACAAACGGGCATTGTGTGTGTTCACAGAATTCCACGTGAACTCAATGATGATGTATGATTCAGAACATGGGCTTTCACAAGGAAGAAGGAAGAGAAGCTGCAACAAACGGGCAGTGTTTTTGTTTACGGAATTCCACGTGAACTCAATGATGATGTGTGATTCAGAACATGGGCTTTCACAAGGAAGAAGGAAGAGAAACTGGAACAAACGGCCAGTGTGTGTGTTAACAGAATTCCAAGTGAACTCAAGGATGACATATGGTTCAGAACATGGGCTTTCACAAGGAAGAAGGAAGAGAAGCTGGAACAAACGGGCAGTGTGTGTGTTCAATGAATTCCACGTGAACTCAATGATGACGTATGGTTCAGAGCATGGTCTTTCACAAGGAAGTAGGAAGAGAAGGTGGAAAAAACGGGCAGTGTGTGTGTTCACAGAATTCCACGTGAACTAAACGGTGATGTATGGTTCAGAACATGGGCTTTCACAAGGAAGAAGGAAGAGAAGCTGGAACAAACGGGCAGTGTGTGTATTCACAGAATTCCACGTGAACTAAACGATGATGTATGGTTCAGAATATGGACTTTCACAAGGAAGGAGGAAGAGAAGCTGGAACAAAGGGGCAATGTGTTAGTTCACAGAATTCCACATGAACCTAATGATGATGTATGGTTCAGAGGAGGAAGAGAAGCTGGAACAAAGGGGCAATGTGTGAGTTCACAGAATTCCACGTGAACTCAATGATGATGTATGGTTCAGAACATGGGCTTTCACAAGGAAGAAGAAAGAGAAGCTGGAACAAATGGGCAATGTGTGTGTTCACAGAATTCCACGTGAACTAAACGATGATGTATGGTTCAGAACATGGGTTTTCACAAGGAAGAAGAAAGAGAAGCTGGAACAAGCGGGCAGTGTATGTGTGCTCACAGAATTCCACGTGAACTCAATGATGACGAATGGTTCAGAAAATGGGCTTTCACAAGGAAGAAGGAAGAGAAGCTGGAACAAACAGGCAGTTTGTGTGTTCATAGAATTCCATGCGAACTAAACGATAATGTATGGTTCAGAAGATGGGCTTTCACAAGGAAGGAGGAGGGGAAGCTGGAACAATCAGGCAGTGTATGTGTTCACAGAGTTCTGTGTGAACTAAACGATGATGTATGGTTCAGACCATCGGCTTTCACAAGGAAGAAGGAAGAGAAGCTGGAACAATTGGGCAGTGTGTGTGATAACAGAATTCCACGTGAACTCAATGATGACCTATGGTTCAGAAGATGGGCTTTCACAAGTAGGAAGGAAGAGAAGCTGGAACAAAAGGGCAGTGTGAGTGTTCACGGATTTCCACGTGAACTCAGTGATGATGTATGATTCAGAAAATGGGCTTTCACAAGGAAGAACGAAGAGAACCTGGAACAAACAGCCAGTGTGTTTCTGTTCATAGAATTCGACGTGAACTCAATGATAATGTATGGTTCAGAAGATGGGCTTCCACAAGTAAGAAGGAAGAGAAGCTGGAACAAATTGGCAGTATGTGTGTTCACAGAATTCCACGTGAACTCAATAATGATGATGGTTCAGAACATAGGCTTTCACAAGGAAGAATGAAGCGAAACTGGAACAAACGGGCAGTGTGTGTGTTCACAGAATTCGACGTGAACTAAACAATGATGTATGGTTCAATAAATGGGCTTTCACAAGGAAGAAGGAGGAGAAGCTGGAACAATTGGGCAGTGTATGTGTTCCCAGAATTCCACATGAACTAAACGATGATGTATGTTTCAGAACATTGGCTTTCACAAAGAAGAAGGAAGAGAGGCTGGAACAAACAGGCATTGTGTGCGTTCACAGAATTCCATGTGTAGTCAATAATAATGTAAGATTCTGAACATGGGCTCTCACAAGGAAGAAGGATGAGAAGCTGCAACAAACGGGCAGTGTTTTTGTTTACGGAATTCCATGTGAACTCAATGATGATGTGTGATTCAGAACATGGGCTTTCACAAGGAAGAAGGAAGAGAAGCTGGAACAAACGGCCAGTGTGTGTGTTCACAGAATTCCACGTTGAACTCAATGATGACATATGGTTCAGAACATGGGCTTTCACAAGGAAGAAGGAAAAGAAACTGGAAGAATTGGGCAGTGTGTGTGTGTGTTCACAGAATTCCACATGAACTAAACAATGATGTATGGTTCAGAACATGGGCTTTCCCAAAGAAGAAGGAAGAGAAGGTGGAAAAAACGGGCAGTTTGTGTGTTCACAAAATTCCACGTGAACTAATTGATGATGCATGGTTTAGAACATGGGCTTTCACAAGAAAGAAGGAAGAGAAGCTGGAACAAACGGGCAGTGTGTGTGTTCACAGAATTCCACGTGAACTCAATGATGATGTATGATTCAGAACATGTGCATTCACAAGGAAGGAGGAAGCGAAACTGGAGCAAAATGGCAGTGTGTGTGTTCACAGAACTCCACGTGAACTCAATGATGACGTATGATTCAGAAGATGGGCTTTCATAAGGAAGAAGGAAGAGAAGCTGGAACAAACGGGCAGTGTGTGAGTTCACAGAATTGCACGTGAACTTAATGATGACGTATGGTTTAGAACATGGGATTTCACAAGGAAGAAGGAAGAGAAGCTGGAACAAATGGGCAGTGTGTGAATTCACAGAATTCCACGTGAACAAAATTATGACGTATGGTTTAGAACATGGGATTTCACAAGGAAGAAGGAAGAGAAGCTGGAACAAACGGGCAGTGTGTGTGTTCACAGAATTCCACAAGAACTCAATCATGATGTGTGGTTCAGAAAATGGGCTTTCAGAAGGAAGAAGGAAGAGAAGCTGGAAGAAATGGGCAGTGTGTGAGTTCATGGAATTCCAAGTGAATTCAATGATGATGAATGATTCAGAATATAGGTTTCACAAGAAAGTAGGAAGAGAAACTGGAACAAATGGGTAGTGTGTGTGTTCACAGAATTCCACGTGAACTAAAACATGATGAATGGTTCAGAATACGGGCTTTCACAAGGAAGAAGGAAGAGAAGCTGGAACAAACGGGCAGTGTGTGTGTTCACAGAATTCCACAAGAACTCAGTCATGATGTGTGGTTCAGAAAATGGGCTTTCAGAAGGAAGAAGGAAGAGAAGCTGGAAGAAATGGGCAGTGTGTGAGTTCACGGAATTCCAAGTGAATTCAATGATGATGAATGATTCAGAATATAGGTTTCACAAGAAAGTAGGAAGAGAAACTGGAACAAACGGGTAGTGTGTGTGTTCACAGAATTCCACGTGAACTAAAACATGATGAATGGTTCAGAATACGGGCTTTCACAAGGAAGAAGGAAGAGAAGCTGGAACAAACGGGCAGTGTGTGTGTTCACAGAATTGTGAAGGGCGTCCCCTCCAGGAGGAACTTGAAGTGCCGTACCGCCTGGTATGCTGCAAGGAGTTCTCGGTTGAAAGTGCTGTAGCAAGACTCGGTGGGGTTCAGCCTCCTACTGAAGAAGGCAATGGGCTGAGGGGTCCCTCTGATGACCTGTTCCAGAACTGCTCCACAGGCGACGTTGCTGGTGTCCGTCGTCAGCTGGAGGGGAGCGCTGGGGTCCTGGTGGGCCAGAGATGTTGCTTTGACGAGGGAGGCCTTCGTCAGGAGGAAAGCCTTCTGCTGGTCGGGGCCCCACACTAAGGTCTTAGGACATCCCTTCAGGACCTCCATCAGGGGGGCCATGGCGTGAGCAGTTCCCGGGATGAATCTTCTGTAGCAGTTAACCATCCCGAGGAATTCTTGTACGGCCCTGATGGAGGTAGGGGTGGGGAACTTTTCAACAGCTTTGACCTTCGACGACATTGGGCGGACGCCCTCCAGGGATATCTCGTGGCCCAGGAACTCCACCTTCTCGATGCCGAAGGTGCATTTGTCAAACCTGACGATGAGGCCACTCTCCTGCAGGCGCTGCAGGACCTTCCGGGAGGGCATGCCACAGTTACAAGAGGTTTCCTTCCTGCTGGGGGTTGAGGGCGAGGTCGAGGGCACGGACAGCTCTCTCAGAGACCGGCAGGGAGCAGTCTCGACAAGAGTGGATTTCAGTTCTTGGAAGGTGGTGGGGACCGACATCATCATCAACCAAGGGGCGATCTTTTTATAAATCTCCTCCAGGAGGGCATTAATGGCTATATCCGCCTTCAACACCTCGTCATTCAGGTCTGCCATTCTGGATTGCCCCTTGACCGTGTAGAACCGAGATGCTGCATTCTCTCTGGTGAATGGGGGCAGCCTTATGTTAAGGGCTGTCTTTGGTTGGTCTGTCAGGGGGGCCATCGCCTGGGGTGGCGGTACCGGTGTGGAGGTGCGCGCGGGAGGGGGTTGCGAGAGGGAGGTGTCTGCCTCCGAGAGGTTCGCGGTAATTTGTACGTGGTTGGGAATGTCTCCGTCCATGCTCTCTTTGAGCTCTCACTTGGAGTGTGTGGGAACACTCGCGCCAATACACACTGGGGGAGCGTGCCGTGTGGGTCCACTAATGACGTTGGCGACCTGCCGACGAGGGTCGATTAACGCCCGAACGCTTTGTTAGAGCGCCGTAGTTAGTCCGTTAGGGGGGTGGATTAAGTTCCTTGGGCCAAGACTTAATCGCTGTTTGGGTCTGTTAATGGCTTCCAGGAACCAATCCAGAGGTCTCCACTGTGAGAGAGTGCGAAATAATGAGCAGGAAGACAAGTACTGCTGATTTATTGATGAAAACTAGCTGCTTATAAAGCAGGATGCGGATGTCTGCATAGTTCACAGGGACCACTGGAACAAAGATTTACAGGTGACCTGAGGTCAAACTAGTTCCTTAAAAAACAGGACAGGCACATACAGAGAATAGTGATAAACAATGTCTGACCTACGAAATAAATAACTTGTTACTTGTACATAATACATGATTGCTTAGAAAGACAACATATACACAGTTTACAATTATGATGATAAATATATATTCCGATCGACCTCAGGTCATGGAAAGGCACCGCAGAAAATGGGATGTTCTCCACAGAGAACGAGTTGAGCGAGAACTTTACAATTTTGTGCGAACTTAACAAAACTTTTGCACCTTGACTTCAGCCCCCACGTGCTCAACAATTCATCTTCTGTTCTTTGTTCAAATCATATGCTAGAAACTTAATGTTCAGTAGCCGAAGCCTATATTACTTCATTACGAAACGAAAGTGCTAAATATCTCGGTGTATATCCTGGTCTGTGATCGTTGTGATTCATTTACTTTTATGCATCTACATATCTTGCTTGATGACTTTGTCGTCAATAAATTTCTTTGTAAACCCAGCTGTAGTTTGAAATTTTGCTATATTTTTTCATATTAACATAATAGTATATAGTTTGGGTGCATTTTTTTTGTACTTTAGGTTATTTTTGTAAATAATATTAGAAAATGGACTAATGTTTGGTGTTTCTGTCATCTTGTGTGCTGGTTTGAAGCCACTGTCCATTGACTGAGTATCCCTACCAAGAACAGCGGGCATGAATTGGTTTAAGCTGAGCTATTGTCGTGGCAAAATTCTCGACAGTGTGTGTAGGGTATTTATGAATGCACACACACATTCCATGCCGTCAGTGAACTTGCTACAGCCTGTTTGGTTTTGTCTTGCTTATATATGAAATTTGCAATTTAAAAAATCTTCACAGTGATTAGAGATAAAATACCAACAGTGATAATATATTTCTTGTGCAGAGAGAGAGAGAGAGAGAGAGAGAGAGAGAGAGAGAGAGAGAGAGAGAGAGAGAGATGAGGTATGTTTACATCAGTAAACAAGAAATCGGGAAACTGCTGTTTTGGGATTTTGATGGATTTTACAATAATTTTGATGGATTTTACTTTAACGTAAAGTATATTAGTTTGCCTTTGTATACCCAATTTACATTTACATACAACGATAAAAAGAATAATTCCATTAATCTTTTCTTTTTGCAACAATAAATATTTTAATTCTTTCAGTAGTAGGCTCAGTCAACTGATTATGAGAATGTAAACAATACAGCTGTAACAGCCTATTTAACTTTTGCAAATGGATGCTATGAGTGTAACACCTGGGCTAGCCTAGGTCTACAGTTCACACACGCATTTTCATCTAGTGTACGGTAATAAATTGATAAGGAAGTTTCTGTATAAAACTATATTAACAGACATAAAACCATGATAAACATAAGTAGCCTACCTACCTACTGAACTGTGTCATTTACATGAGAGATAAGAGGAAGGGGTTGCATTTTTTTTTTTCAAATTGTATTCATGTAGTACATTTCGTTACAGATATGGGGAAAAATTAGATAATTGCCTTTTGCACAAAGTTTTAAGTTTAAAGTTTGATGGTTGCTGTTTTTAAGCATACTGAGTGTTTACAGTTGTGTGGTATTGACAAGATTAGGTGAGAAAGGGTAAGGAGTTGCCCTTGAATAACCGGAGATTTTTTATTCAACACTATCCGGATTTCGCCATTATCCGATGGACCCTTGGTTCTATTAATCTGGATAATTGACGAGTTACTTTTAAAACCTGGTATTTGCTCCTACACAAATACAAACTTACACACTGGTGGAAGGAATCTGGGTACTCTCTGAATCGACTGGCAGGTTCACCAAACCGGCAGTATTACTTTTCTGGTCTGTTAGGTGCAGAGGAAGGGACCCCACACCACTAGTATACTGCACATACAGGATGTAGCAGACGCTAGACTTCTGGACCATTAATTAAAAGGTTTGCACACAGAGTGGCACTCTGACTCCATTCACCAGATTAAGAAGGAAGAAAAAGCGAGAGGGAGGAGAACTAGTCACACCTCACCTGTCTCCTGCCAACCAGATACCTGGACGAGGTGCTCCCTATCCCAATGGGCTTGCTGTCCAGCCCATTGAGCAGCCACCACTGGTCCAAGGAAAACGTGCCCAAGGCTAGTGGGCAACAATCTGCAGGTAAAACAAGGTGCTGGTTATCATTTCCAATCACCTCTCCATATTTAATACCTGAAGGCCAGCAGGTTCCTACCGAGTGCAAAGAATTGGGTGACGCCCCTACTATCCTGAGCTCTCATCCAGCCTGCAATTCTCCTGCCACTCTGAAAGAGAGACTGCCTGTGGATCAACTTACAAAGACAGGAGGAAGTGAACTCAAAAAATTCCTACCCTAACTCTTTTAGTATTAACCAGAGTTGTCAACATACAAATCTGAGGTGTCGAGTTCCTTCAAGATTGTACTACAGCACTCAACAGAACTCAGTAGTATCTTGCAAGAGTTACTAGCGAAAGGTCCTTCGGTGAGGATAACGAGAAAGGTTCAAACTGATGTGACCAACAGTTCTAAATCTAGTTACAAAATTCAGGACAATTCTCAAAAAACAGATCTCCATCCCCAAGAATCCCATACATACAAGAGCCCAGATTACTTGCTATACCTATGCTGATGTCAGGGCTACATGAGAGGCAATCTCTGGGTTCAGACCTAAGTCTGACTACCTTCAAAAAGACTCGTAGCCTATACCCTATGCTGATGTCAGGGCTACATGAGAAGCAATCTCTGGGTTCAGACCTCAGTCTGACTACCTTCGAAAAGACTCGTAGCCGATACCCTATGCTGATGTCAGGGCTGCATGAGAAGCAATCTCTGGGTTCAGACCTAAGTCTGACTACCTTCAAAAAGACTTGTACAAGCTATGAGTCAAACTCCTAAAGGAGAGAGTCATGACCCTCTAGGGTTTGAATCCCTGTGAGAGAAAGACTTACAGCTTCTCAGGAGTACTAAAGAGCTCCCACAAAAAAGGTGAGATCTACTCCTAGAATCAAACCCTGGTTGAAGGTTGACAAAGTCTTCAAAAATACTGGGACAGAAAGAAGTAGCATGGCAAAGGTAGGTGAGTACAACACCGCTACCTGCTGAGAAGCGGCTCTGACCAAAGAGGTACCTTGCCTCCACACCAATAACTGGAGACAATTCTAGTCTTGCAGACAGCTGTGCATGAAAGGGAAGTTTCAGGGAAGTATCCAATAACTAAAATGGAGAGCAAAGAAACAACCTTCTCATCAGGCTGGAAATCATCCAAGCACTGAAGTGCCGGAGCTATCAACACCCAGAGATACCGGATTATGAGCAGTTGGACCTGAAGTAAACTAGAGAGGAATATCTCTTTGGACCTCGAACCACAGAGCTAGCAGGTCCAGATATTACTCAGCATGAACACATGGGAGGTCAAAGATTTTGCCAGGGGCATGGAGAAATCAACCTGCTGTTGACTACATACTAAAAGGCAAAATGGCAATAAAGACATAAGGTTCGAGATTGCCTTCCAGGAAAGAAAACTTTCTACATACTGTAACTGACTTAAGCATGGAGAAGGAAGAGCCCAAGAGCTACCTGTTTTGCTTAACTGTAGCCAGGTGTGAGCTCAGAATCTGGAAACCTCAAACAACTTCTTTGCCATACAAGTGATTAGGGACCAATGCCCCATTACCTATCTCTGATTGTAGAGCTGATGTCAAAAGGTATCCACACATCACCTTTAAAGTGAGACTCACCACTCTGAGCAATGCCCAAATGTGCATCCTACACCTCATTGGATGCATTCAACCAAGAAAGTGTCCTTGGGGAAAAAACCTAGTGGCACTCCCAGAAAATCCTATCATCATGCCATAGTTTCAGTACCCTGAAGACACAACTTCTTGAGACTAAGTTGGGAGAGGAGGCAAAGTTGCCCTTGGAACCCGTATCTACGAGGGCAATCGGGAACTAAAGAACAGTGACAACACCAAGTGAGTTGTCCCCCACACAACAGGAACTTGTGTGCAATCTCCCGAGTTTGCCGAAGCAAGAATCCTAAGAAAATACACTTGTTGCTGCTATAAACCAGCAACCCAAATGCTCACTCAGTGATTGGGAAAGAGGGTAAAAATCTAGAAGTTCATCACCATTAAACTCAAGAGAGAAGGTTATCCTGTGGCCAAAACTGCAACAAGTTTGCTAGGATTAACCAATATCCGAATATATCCAGTATACCTCTCATGAAAAAGTGTAAGTTGACGTCAGGGTAGACTCTTTGTCAGACCTTGGGGGAAGCTGACAAAGTCCCAACAAAAGACCTTCCTCCCAGAAAGTAAAACTGAGTTATTTCCGAGACCACCAACGTGTATTGTATTTGAAAAGTAACCAAAAAAGAGAGAAGTTGCTCTCTCTCTTGACTTTTAGCACCAATCTTCAGCATCGCATACCCCCTAGTAAGAGTAAGGTCCCATTACAAGCTGCAAACAAGACAAGGAAATTTATCAGAAACAGGTAAGAGACTAGGATTCTCTTATGAATAGCAGGCGCAGGGAAAGACTGCCACCCTTGCATTCCCCCTTCTCTTTTTCCCTCGACACCTTTCTGAAAACAGAAGAGTGATTAAAGGTAAGACAACACTCACAACTGGAAAAGTAGTCTGAAAAACTCCATGGGGAAAAATAAAGTTGAACCTCAGCTGTATCAAAGAAGAAAAGGCCACTTGAACATGAATGCTCAACTGCAGTTCCTTATAGGCCCAAGAGCCTATAAGACACTGCCTGGCAAAGACGGGTGCTGTTAGTCAACTGCACCAACCTTGTGGTAGCCTGTATTTCATTCCATAAGGACTGAAGTAGACCCAAGAGCTGGACCATTCCTCAGTGCCAAAGTTTTGACCAGGAACTTGAGACAGCACTGTATCTTGTCCCTTTACGTGCATAAATGGCTCACAGGAAGTTGTCTGGTGGGACAGATAGTCAACAAAGACTACCCAGACAAAAGCAATTTTCAATATAGTCTCCTCCTTTGGGTCATCCATTGTCTTCATATGTTACAGAGAGAGAGAGACTCACGTTTACTTATGGTATCAGTTTGGCACTGACAAAGATAGAGTTCTCCTTTCGATGTGTTGGGGGAGGATAGATAGTCCCTAAGTGAATTCCCTGCAGGTGAAATCATGACTCAAAACACCACTAGTAAGTCATAATCAAGGCAAGTAAGCTAGAGCCTAAGGTCTCTCAGAGGCAGGGAAAAAGCTGCAGATAATACCCATGTGCTCCCCAAAGGCCATCCAGCTTGCAACTGGTCTTGATGGCCCCTGGAAACAGCAACCTCTGCACCTTCGTATCTGAATCTTGGTGTACAGGACACTCGGGACATTCCCAGACACTGAAAAAACCAAGACACCTCTTATGTAACGAGTACATACTTCCTCGTGAAAAAGCTCAGGAGGAAGCGTGAAAGCTCCTATCCTAGCCCCAATGCTTAATCAACTCCTATCTCTTGGGAACCTCCAAACAAAAAGGGGAACAGTCTCTGGCACCCTTCCTCCATCTAGTTGAGGCAAGGCCTTCATCAAGTGAACAAGGTCGTGCAGGGTAGTCAAACCAAGTTGAAAACACACCCACGGGTTGTGGATAGCATACTTACAAAAATGTGGGCAAGGGCTAACCATGATTGTGCCAAAACTTTCCCAGAAGGTAGACTTCTAGGAAAGAAAAAAAAGGAAAGAAAAAAAAAAGAAGGAAGGGGAATTACCCCTTACAAAGTCTGGATGACAGAACCACACAGGCCCTGTCACTTCCCCTGACACCTGGTGGGGGGGGGGGGTCCCCAGACCAGTGATCCGAAAGCCTTGACTGGACCAGTACCTTGGGGACCGGATGGGCGCCCAGGAATCAGCCGGCCCAGGGGACCAGGCCAGGCCAAGGGTAATGGATGCACCCATGCAGAAAACCACAGAAGCAACAGTACCACAGCATGAAATAACCAAGTCCTCTTCCTCAGAAAAGGACCAAATGCTGGAAGCCTATCGCGACCTACTGCAGGGAGAGCCAGACAGTACCTGCCTTCTTCCTCATCTCGAAAGTATTGAAAGAGGAAGATCAGAAGTGATGGAAACACTCCACAATACCCATCATTACTGAACATACCGATCCAAAGATCAGAGCCGTCAACAGTGCCCGAGCCATATGACTGGGTTGTACTAGGCCTCCCCTGTAACAGCCTCAATAAGTCGAAGACAGAAAGGTCAAAGTGCTACCCAGCTATCATGTCCTTCCGGCCATGGAAGGACTGGGAACATAGGCTCATTGCTCCCAAAAACACAATTCAAAACCAAGAATTCAGGAACCAAATGAGCAGCATGAACAGGCCTGCAATCTCTTCCCCATGCAATCTTGAAAGACTGCTGGGGAAGGGTCGCAGTGTTTCCCTATCAGCTTGGTTGCCCAACCAAGGTGATAGGGAGAACACCCCTGGGCCATCAGCAAACCTAACCAGACCCACAGGTTGGATAAAGAACGCCAACACTCCATGAGAACAAACCATGCAAAAGCCATCTCTGTGCAATCCCGAAGGACTGTGGTGAGAAGGGTTGAAGTGATTACCTGTTACTACAGTCATCTCACCACAGAAAAACAGAAAGAACACTCCAAACTTGTTGCCATCTGTAAACCTGGTCCACTGACCAGGAAAAAAAGGAGCAAACAAGATGCATGAAGGAACAATGCACTACTTCTCTCAGGGAGAGAGAAAGAGAATTTGACTCAAAGCCTGCTCAAAAGCTTACAGAGGCGAGACGAAGAGAACCTTGAGTCTAAGGGAAAGGCACTTGGTGCCATCCTTGCCTAGGTAATCAATAGCCAATGGCAATCAAAACTCCCCGCCCTACCTCAAAGGGAAAGGCGTACAGAGAGAAGTTTAATAAGCCTTCTAACATTGCAGCCTTAGTCAGAGTGGAGGTGAGGTTCAGACGAATGAAGATGATGATGATGAAGGGAAGAAGAAAGCCTCTACCTTCTTCCACTACTGTCGAAACTCACCTCATCTGCAGTAGTTGAGAATCACAAGACTAAGCCACAGGAATCAAAAGAATAAGGCTACATAGAGTATTTTCAATTAATATAAAGGAAGATTGTGATAGCAAGATTAAATAAGGCAAACCCTACACTCACAGAATTTCCTAGTGGCTAAATTTACCATACCTGAAAGGTTAAAATATTTGTAATTACTGTATATTGGAGAATGAAACAGCCATATTGTAAATACCAGAAGCTACTACATGTCCAGTTAAAAGTATTCATAGTGGCAAGGAAAAAACAAACTTAATTCCTAGTAAGAAGGTTTATTTGACAGATAGGTTTGAAAAATGCAATATAAACCAAAGTCAACAACCAAAAAATGAAAGGGAATACAGTACTCAATTTAATTAAAAGTGAGGATGAGAGAGAGACAAGGGAACTTTGCAACTGCTGATCTACGGGATGCCAACCGGACTTCAGGTAAGACCCCATACGCCCCTAGAGGGGGGAGTTAACAGTGGCGGCAGGCGGAATGTACTGTAATTATGTTATCGGAGGGAGGGGGGGGCACTGAGAACCCATGTCAAAGAAGGAATGTGTGTAGGTGTACGACTTTTGCATTTAGGTAGTTAGTTAGGAGACGTATTTTATGAGGTGTTGCCTGGAGATGTCGGTATTCGTGAGTTACTAAGGAATAAATGCAAGCTTGCAAAATGGTAAGGCGGATCATGGTGTCCTAGACTCAGACGTTCAGTTGTATTCAGTGAGTGTATTAGGGGGGGAGTGATTAACAGGTTCTTAAGCTGTTGCCAATTGTCGGGTGTTATGTGTATAATGTGGTCTTCAGTGTGGTTATGTATTTATATATGTTTACGTGAATTGTGGTTATGATTTAGTTGGGGTGATCACTGTCTCGCGACAATGCTGGGGTTCAAAGGAAGGGAGGTGTGAGTATTTCTCTTTTGCCTTTTTATTTCAGTGCGGTTTAAATTTTTGTTATCTCTCCCTTTTTCTCTTTCATTTTCCTCCAGGAATTATTGTGGGGGTGGAATTGGTGATTTATATGGGCTGACTTTATTAAGGGTTTTCTTTTTTTTTTCCTTATCGTGTTGTTTTAATGAAACAAAGGAGTTCGATTCTTTTTCTTTTTCTCTCTTTCTGCAATTATTTTTTTTTTACTGAGGTATTGTAATGTCGTAACGTTTTTTATATGTATATATATATGGGTACCTGTAATGAGTTGTATTGTGGGGGAATAAGCGCTTTGCATAGTGCTGTAACACTCCTGCGTTTCTGCTGAGTTAGGTTTCTTTTTCTTGGCTCGGAGACAGCAGGCAGTTAGGTCTCAGCTTGATGACAATTCAGGGGAGAAAGTGTGTGATGTACAGGCTCATAAACTGGATGCTGTTGGGGTGGCGGATATCTGTTTTTCACTGGGGAACCATTTAATTAAGGAACCAGTTTTGATAGTAATAGGCATTAATTTGGGGAACAGAATTTTATTGGGTCATCCTGCATGCAGAAAGAATAGGATACCTATATATCCTGGTGATGGTGGCATATCAATTGGGGAATCTGTGATTTTTGTCCCATATGTGGGTGTTGATAAAATGGAGGGGAATATTTCTATGAGTGAGGATAATAAGGAAACTGTGGGAGATAATCAATCACGGAGGGATGCTGAGCCTAATAGTGTATGTGGTAGAAGGTAGTGAGTACAGTTTCAGTAAATAAGGTGTCAAAATAATGGTGTTACATGGGTGGAATTGTTAAACTGCAATAGTTCAGTTAGGAGATATCAGAGGAATACTTGTATTGTAGATTTGGAGGAATGGAGTGATGATAATGAATCAGTGGCATTAGTAGGGGAGCACAATGGACTTTCAGAGGCCAAAACGGAGGTTAGAAGGGAGATTTATAGGAATCATTTAGGTGAAGCAGACTACAGAGAATATGCTGAGGGGTTAGGTGAGGTGTTAGCTGAATTTTTTTATGTTTATAGCCCTGAAAGAGGATACACTGGGATTAACAGATGTTTTAGAACACAGGGTAGAGTCAGAAGGGGGAGGGGGACAAAGACGGTTTATGTCCCGTCGTACAGTTAGAAGGGGGGACAAGGCCAGTTTATGTCCCATCGTATAGGATACCTTTTAAGATTAGGGAACAGGTGGACAAGAGGTTAATAAGTGGGAAGATGAAGGTACAATTAGGCCTAGCTCATCACCGTTTAATTCCCGTTGTTGGCGGTGCCAAAGAAGGATGGTTCAATCCGTGTATGTGAGGATTTTAGGAAGCTAAATGAGAAGACCACTCCTGATAGGTATCCAGTGGCATATCTGCCAGATTTATTTGTGGAGATAGGGGGTAAGAATATGTATTCTTCAACTGATCCTATGCAGGGGTTTTTCCAGGTGCCACTTAGTGAGGAGAGTCATAAGTTTACTGCTTTTTCTATTCCTAAGGGCCATTATAAGTTTACTCGGATGCCTTTTGGTTTGTCAGGCAGTCCCATGACTTTTACAAGGCTAGCGAATACAGTCTTGCAAGGAATGTTGGGAAAACAGGATTTCGACTACACGGATGATATCTTGATTGCTACAGATTTTATAGAGGAATTTAGAAGTGCTTAGGGAAGTTCTCAGAAGGCTTGGAATGGCAGGTCTGAAAGTTAAACTAAGAGTGATTTCTTGAGGAGACAGATTATATATTTAGGGCATGTCATTTCGAAAGAAGGTGTTCGAGTAAACGATGACAATGTCAGGGCCATTGTAGATTTTTCTACACCTAGAAACAAGAGGTGCACTCGTTCATGGGTATCGCGGGATTCTTCCGTCGATATGTGAAGGGGTTTTCTGTGTTGTTGGCACCTTTGACAGATGTATTGAGAGATGATGTACAGTTTTCATGGGGTGAGGCACATCAGCAGGCAGCCTTTCAGAGAGTCAAGGAGGCTTTAATGAGTCCTACAGTTTTGCACTTCCCAGGTTTTTCTTTGCTTTTCACGTTAGTGACAGATGCCAGTCAAGACAGGGTAGGTGATTGCTTAATGCAGAAATCTGAGGGTAAATTCCATCCTACTGCCTTCTTTAGCAGGAAGTTTAAAACACAGGGGCATAATGAAAGGTTAATGGCAGCAGTGCACAAAGAGGCGCTTGCTGTGGTGTCTAGTTTGGTTCATTTTAAGATGTTGTTAATGGGGAATAAGGTGGAAGTTCTTACAGACTATAAGCTGTTGTTGGATCTTTTTAATAAGCCTGATCTTTCCCCTAAAAGGGCTACGTGGTTTTTGACAATTAGGAATTTTGATGCTAAGTTGAAATATATTAAAGGTAAACATAATGTGGTAGTAGATGCTCTATGCAGGCATTTTGTGGACACAGAGGGTGACCATGTGTGTACTGTAACTGGTGAGTGTGTTTGTGTACATTGGGATATTAGTTATTAGTTTACTGGAGGAGAAACAAGACCAAGATGAGGTTTTAGCAGGCGCAAAGGCATTTCTGAGAGGGGGAATTAGTGAGAAAGGGTTACAAGCTGCCTTATGCAGGTCTTGAATTAGGGGGTAATGTGCTGGTGAGGAGAATTAAACACAAGTTAAGGAGTAGTGAGGATAACGGGGATACAACACAGGTCGTGGCACCAAAAGATTTAGTCCCGGTGGTTTTGGACATTATTCATTGTAAATTTGGTAGTCAACATTTGGGGATTGAGAAGATGTATCAGAGAGTACGTCAATTTTTTTGGGAAGAATATGCTTTCTTCTGTGGAGACTTTTGTCAGGAGTTGTTCTGTGTGTGATTCGTGTAAACTGGCGAGGGTTACGTCATGTAAATCGGGGTCTTTTCCTGTCTAGTAGGCCTTTTCAGAGGGGTCCATATGGACCTTCTGATAAACTTTTGAGAGTCTGGGTTTGGTCACTGGCATTTGTTAGTGATTATATATGAATTACCGAAGTTTGTAGAAATCTTTCCGTTAAAGAATAAGACGGCGAAGGAGGTTGCAGTGATGTTGTTCAATGGATTGCCGTTATGGGGTTCCTGAGGTGATTAATACAGATAATGGAAGAGAGAATTTGTAAATAGAACACGAGAGACTCTTGCAGAAGTCATGGGGATACAGAAAGTAAATATTCTTCCGTATAGGCCTGAAGCTAATGGGTGGTGTGAGCAGACTAACAGGAAGGTACTCAAAGCCCTTAGAGTTACAGTGGGTGGTAATGATACTAATTGGGGTCATTTTCTTGACGTAGTGAGACATAGCATAAATACAATGGTTAGTAAGACTATTGGTGTCGAAACCTGGACAAGAGAGATTGTACTTTTCCTCAAGTTGTGGTATAGTTTTATGTATTCTTTCTAAATTTACGTATTATAGTTTTATGTATTCTTTCTAAATTTACGTAAAGTGGAAATGCATATTATGTAGAAGAAAGATATTATGTTTTGTTGTGTTTGTATTTAGTAATGAAAAGCACTGATTTGGCTGTTTCGTGTATTTAATTGTAAGTATACGTGTAATAGTGCTTAACTACTGGCATCGGTTGTTTGCCCAGTAGTTAGTCGAACATTTGGTGTTGGTCGGCGACAGTTGTGACAGGCAGTCTCGTCACACTCACAGCCTTGGTGCAGTGTAGAACTATTAGGGACTCAAGAATAGGGAATGCAGCCATAGTTGTCGGTGCCTCCAAGTCCACTTATGTATTCCTTTTCATCTTAAAGTTCATTTAGGGAGATTTCTTTTTGTAGATATGCATATCTAAATGTATTAAGAATTTCTTGAACTGTGCTTTGGATGAGGGTTACTGAGTAGACTCATAGAGAGTGTGCTCATGCCACCTGATTCTAATTCAAGCTAGGAATATTGATTGCACCATTAGAACTAACAGTAAGTTTATATCGTTTATGTCTTAGATTAATATACACAACACAATGCAGTGTTTTATATGCAATTTGGAATAGCCCATGAGTGAAGTAACTTGGGTGTCGTAGATTAAGACTTGGACTGCGATTAGATTAGTATGTTTCAAACCGTTTAGGCCATACGATTACACTTACGATTTGAAATGCTCTACTTGTTCTGAATGAGTCGGAATAATTGGTATATCTCCTATGGAGGCATTATTTGGCTATCCAGTTCGGGGTGCATTTGATTTCATGCACATACCTTCTCGTTGTGACAATATAATTAGATTGTTAGTTGCTACAGCTAAAGAGATACATGCAAGTCTTAGTAGTAATCTTGAGTCGAAGATGCAAGAAATGGTTGAGAGAAGCAATGCGAAGTCAGATAGCATGAGAATTGCAGTTGGGAATAAGGTTTTTTTTTTTTAGTTAACGTCAGGAATGAACTAAATTATAAATTAGGTCCCAAATTTGAAGGCCCGTTTTGGGTGGTTGAAGAGAAGAAAGGAAATAGGTTTGTTGTTCTGAATGAAAATATGGAGGTCACTAAGTAAACACATTTCGAAGATCAGGAAGACAGTTTAATGTTTAGTTAGGTTTCCTGGGGGTAGGCTACTGTAGGGTTTTTCTCATTTTAATTTGCGGTTTTGCTTGGTTAGGGTTGAGCAGCTATTTATTTTTTTTTTTTTTATTTCTGCGCAAACGCAGGGATTTAGTGTAATTTGTCAGTTTTTTTTTTATGATGAAGTTGTGTCTAGTTTGGGTCTCTTCCATTCTTTGAATTTTTTTTATTCGCATTATTTCGGGGTATTGGTTAACTTGCATCTTTGAAAGTTGAATGTGATGTAATTGTACCGTAGAGTTGCGTGGGCATTTTGAAGATTTGGGGAACATGGTTCCATGTGTTGTGGTTTGCTACTGAGGGAATTAGAGATGACTCACAGATGGCTATTGTTTTGCTTTATAGTACACGCTATAGTTTTAGATATTGAGAAGGAAACCAAATCTTTCTTTGTTAGAAGAGATTAAATCTCAGGTAAATATGGTGATGGTGGATTTTACAGGGGCATTTATTCTTTATGGTGATATTTTGCCTTTGAGGGTATTGGAATCAGTTTTAATGAAAGGGGCTTATAAATGGGAGTCCTATATACACCTTTTCACACTTCACTTCAGACAGAGTTACATATGTGTTTGACATAGCCTATGACAAATTGACAAACCCCAGACTGAATTGACATACAACAAAATACTTCATATGAAGTAACAAAACTTACTGTCATTCCTCAGAAATATGACAGTCTAACGAAACAGACTGAGTTAACAAATCGTCTGACGAACCAACAAACGTGAACTGACAGCTTGCCAAAATTTTTTTGGCAATCACATTTCAATTTGACAATTAACAAAATTAGTTGTTGTATTGAAATTAATTATCCCACTTATGATTTTTGAGGAATTTGTTCATACTAGACCAATTATAATACCAAACAACAAAAAAGGTAATTTAGGCATGTTAAAAGCACAGGTAAAAGGCAAAAGTGTAGCATGCCATGCATTTCTTGGTGCTGTTTCTGTTGTCATTTCCAAGGAGCACAGTATACTTGCAAAATACAATATAATATTTCTCTTATAGACTGTCCAAGTAATTCCTCACTATGCCTCCCAGAAGATATCGCACTGTCGGATGAAGATCGTGAACGAATTGTTGCCCGATATGAGATTGGAGAAGACTTTTTAGATGGTGCTGCTGAATTGCAAATCCCAAGGACAACAGCTTATGAAATAATTCGCAAGTTTATTGAGACAAGAGAAAGAAAAGACGAAGATGGAGTGGAAGAGGAGGACGACAAGCTGTTTTGGAAAATGACACTAAAGATTTTAGTGATGCTTGTTGAGGCTGCCCCTACACCAACACTTGCCAAACTTAACTCATCACGTCGTCAAGCATTTCCAAGAAAGCCTTTTGTGTGTAATATGACAATATCAAGAGCATTGGATGGAGAACTAATTACTTTGAAATTATCTTGGAATGTTGCCAAAAATCGAAATCCAGATGAGGTTAAAAATAGACGTTTAGCTCATGCTCAATATCTGCAGTACATATATGAAGAAGGTAGGCCTATGTATCAGCACAGAGTTTATGTGGACGAGACAGGTTACAATTCACATGCTTGTGGGACTTATGGTCGAGCTCCACATGGTGAACGTGCTACAAGGATTGTGGCAGGGCAAAGAGGAAATAATATAACCTTAATAGCTGCTATCTCTAATCAAGCAGGTTTGTTTTATTATGAAATTCATACTCATTCGGTGAACAAAGTCACATTCAAAGACTTCATGACCTCGCTCTTTGCCGTATTAGGTCCAGATCCTACTGTGGTATTAATAGATAATGCACCAATCCATGCTTGAATTGAGCAGGACTTTGAGGAGCGAGAAATAAAGAAACTCCCTGCCTATTCTCCATTCTTGGATCCTATCAAGAATTGTTTTTCTGTTCTCAAAGCTAACATCAAAAGGCAGTTAAATGGGACTGTCAAAAGAGTAGATGCTTGTGCTGCAAGAGAACATAATATGGTGCTGAGAACATATAGAGAACACGAGTTTACTCCAGCAAGTGGTAATGGATGCCATCCTAACAATAGATGCTGATTTATGCTCCACAAATTATCAGCATACCAGACCTACTTAAGAAGATATCTTGCACATGAAGACATTTGGGATTAACTAACAGGATTTATATGTATCTTACCCTTTTCCATGATGTATTTCAGAACTCTTGTAAAATAATGCATAGGTATGCATTTCATTAATTTGCATAGCTATTATAAAGAATGCAATTTTCTTGTAGGTTGCAAGTGATTTAAGAAATATATATTTGTTTTGTAAACACCTAATAAACATGCAACAATGTTCAATCTTTTGCTATCCCTGTCAATTAATAAATGTTTCGAGTAATTTGATATGGTATTGAATCTAGTACATAACTATATATTTTTCACATAAAAATCACATGTAAGGTAATTTACAGTATTTAAATTTTATTTGTTTGTCAATGTGATTGTTGAAGAATTGTGGCTCTTTGTCAGTTAGCTTCATTTGGTTTGTCAGATGATTCATTACCTGCAGTACGAACATAAAATGCCAATTTAATACTAATCAACTGGGTTGATGTTCATGCTGCATACAATTTAGGAATAACAAGATTAAGAATGCAAAGAAAACACCTATTAAAACAAGTACAGTATAGTGGTGGCTGCCATCTCTACTGTACAGTAACTGCTAATTCATGTTTGGCTAGTTATCATTATTGCCAGACATTAGAGTATTAATCCCTCCCTCAACATTTGCTTTTCAAGAATTGTAATTTGTATGTCATTCTTAAGTAATTGTTTTTTCTATTCTAAGTAATTATGGATACAATTATGGACACCATTTATGTTTTTGCACAGTCCTTACAACTGTACAGTACTGTATATGTAAAATTTGAATATTTGGAGTTTTTGTTAATATTATGTCAAATAAATATATGAAACTGTCAATCATTATGTCTCATTGTCCCTTTTAAATGTGGTTTGTCAATTAGTAGTGTGACAAAACAGTTGTCAACAATTGCTGTAATATGTCATATCAGTTTCACTCTTTGTTATTCATATATGAATAAGTGTCAAACAATATGATAAACTTTAAAAAATATTTGTGGATTGTCACCGACTTTGTGCAATCTGTCTGATCTCTTGCGTGAAAAGGTGTAGTTTTCATTAGTAATGGTTTATGTAGATTATCAGGTTGATGAAGAAGTATTTGTCTGACAGTAGGTTAATTATAGGGATTCCATTGCGTGACAAGGAATCATTTCATAGTTATACTATACAACCTTTTTCCTAGTATATGTAATAATAGTGTAATGATGTTAGTGAGACTAGACACTGTATATTATAGGGGATAAGTTTCAGTCAGTAGTTATTGGTCATAAGGACAGTTGTTTATTAGTCCATGATAGATATGTTTAGGATAACTGAGTGTTCATTGTAAAGAATATAGTTTCAGGGATTAAGAGTTTTTTATTGACCCAGGACGTGACTCTGATGAACTGTTTCTGTCGACCATCCCAAAAACCCCACATGGGGTGCCATTAGGAATGTCTCCGGCAGTCCTTATTGGTGATCCAGACCGCCGATGGTGTACAACGACACGTCGCCTTTGTTCTTCTAGAGGGGTCTACAACTTTGATGGAGCATGTATGGTAGTCCCTACGCAAGTTGTTGACATGCACAAGAGGATCTACGACTTGTCAGTGGGGGAGATATGCTCCTGTATAACGAGCATTTAAAATGGCGGATGTGGGAGGTGGTCATGTGAATGGAACAAGGCCGAAATGATTTTGATAATTATGTGTAACAGACTTAGGAGAAATGAAGGTCGGGTTGAGGCTCGATGGGGAACAGAAATTAATACCTTCATGTCATGTTTGCTATTCAATTATTTTATTTCGGGGTAATGCTTAATGAAACTCAGTATCTATTTTCCATAATATCATTTAGCATGATTTGTTATCAAGCTTATTTAATAAATACTATTTTTGTAGTTTAGGATTTTATTTACAAACCTTTACACATATTAGGTAACAGAGAGAGAGAGGAGGGTACTTTGCAACTGCTGATCTACGGGATGCCAACCAGACTTCAGATAAGACCCTATACCCGCCTGGAGGGGGTTTAACAAGTATTCCTCAACTTCCATACCACCGCCATTCATGATCATACTGATGAGCCGAGTGTTCTGCCAACACATCACATATGTACTCCTATTGCAGTGGCAGTCCAGAATGTTTCGAAGCACCTTGAAAAGTCCAGGTGCTTGTAATGGCTTCGGTGCCCCTCTCGTCAGCTGCATAATGTCAGCAGTGTGTATGTCATGGTCCAAAAGTTTCTCAGACAGAGTAACAGAACTAACAAAATTATCCATAAAGACATGGTATCCTTTATTCATATTCAAAACCAGTATCACAGAGTGTGTGCAACACACATGGTAAATGAAAGTCCAGGATGAATACACTTTCAGCCTCATATAAGAAATAAAACTAGGTACATACCATACTTTTCTGGTTTCTGGGGGTTGCAATATGGTCTGGACCAGCACGACCTTATCCCTATTTTCCCTTAAGCACATGGAGATATTTGTCATTTGTCTGCACCAACTATGTCATAATCTACTGGGCAATGTGTGATACACAGGGATCTGGCAACCGGTAGACGTTTCCTTAAGCGAACAACATATCCCAATGAATATGCGCAACCCCAGATAGTGTGCAATATCGGTAATGTTGCACCCACGCCATGAATACTTGGCCCTTATCTGCAGCTGCACCCTGTAGAACTGTACATTTATATCTGTTTCAGCACTAACTACTCGAGATACTCCAGTGTACGAAACAGCTGGAGAAATCTGAAGGAGGATGGTACTGATGGGTACAGACATCCCTGGGGTTAGATAATGTTGCCACTCGGGATCCTCACCCACCATGAGACACTTCCGTGCTTTGCTTTGTTTCCCCCCTCCCTCTCTGCACACGGACGTGGCCAAACTTGTCTAATGGCACAGATAAACCATGCATTTTACATAAATACATTGACTGTTCACCTGTACAGTCATCACCATCAGCCCTTGCATCCATCTCATCATCACTATCACTCCCTCCTTCATTCTCATCAACCCCTGATGCAATCACATCCCTCATATACACTCAAATTTTCTTCCAGGATCCCCTCAAATTCATTTCTTCCACACTCATCATGAGATTTCCAAATCATCCTCACTCGTTTCTATTTCAGTTCCATCCCCAAACAAAGTCTTGAGAAGTTTTTCTTGCTTACTCAAGGAAGGATTCCATTTTTGATCCTCAATACTGTTCACTTACAGAGGTAGCCTAGAGGCACCAACATTCACCCCACCAAGAGCAACATCACCTTCCCCACGATTACGCTCACTTTCAAAGCTCTTGCCTTTAATACTTACTGGTTTTGACATTCTGAATTATATCTGCAACAATTACAGAATAATTTGTGAAAAAATCTGATCACCAATAAAGGAGATATAGCACTTTTCCCGCGAGAGACAAACACATGCTTATCCTTTAACAAGCATGATAAGACAGCCTTGTGGGTTGCCACACAAAATGTAAGCTCAGTCACTAATCTTTGCATGTCACCTCTCATAAATCCTCTACACTCAGGAACAAATATACATGCATAGCATGAAAAGCAGTATTTTATTTTAATTTATTACTTTTTTTAAGATGATGCCTATATCCAGCATCAGTAAGTCAGTGTTATTTTGTGTTCACGTTTCTTTATGTCACCAGTAAGCCAAAAGGTCTACGCAGTCAATGCTACTAAGTGACTATTGCATTACAGTACATGGAACGGCAGCTTGAGGAAAGAGTTAGCAAACAGATATATCATGTGGCTGCATGCCAAATTTGAAATCTAATTACATAATTCTTAAGCATTTGGATTTCTTTTGCATTTTTAATATCTAACAATTTTCAACACTGAATCCATATACGAGTATTAAATTGATTTTGTGTACAGTATATCAGAACAGCTGTGCATGTTTGTGAAAAATCCTATTCCGTTCAATACCTAACACAATGTAAGGTGCAATAATATAATGAACACATTCACATCATGTACTCTCATTAAATGACTTATTACATTTTTTTAATCAATTATCTTATATATCAAATTCCATGAAATGTAAATTTTCTTCAATCTGCATGTCATGTACTGCAAATAAATAGTTTACATATGCATTGTTATTTTGTTAGCTTGCTTTGACTAAGGTGCCACAGAATACAACTCCTTTCAAAATTATAAAATAAACCAAAATTTCTTAAAGGAGGATGTATTTCTAATGGTTTTGCTACCAACCACAGGCATCTTCACAGAGGAAATCAATGAAATTCTTTTTTCTTTTTCGTATGTGGTACAACTGGTAGGAATAAATGTGTTTTTGCACTGTGGGCTTGTAAAATTTGTACATTTCTGGGCTCGACCTGTGTCACCCGGTGAAATTATCCTTTAGCACATATTTCTAGGTATAAGTATTGCTAAGTATACCAGAGAAAAAGCTAAACACAATGCCAGGGTTACGACCCCCGGATCGAACGCCATTAGATGGTGTCGGTATACACAAAGGGTGAGTGGTTGCCACTACCACAGGCCTCCGCCCTATAGAGCTCTCCAATCTCAAAACCCCGAAAAGTGAGGAGCCGTTGCAAACCTCATCCTCTTCTCCCAGCCAACCACCACCCCAGACGCCATCTTGTAAACATTCCAATTTAGCACGCCTTGCATACACACCGTGTTTTTCTTGGTGCTGTGTTATTTGGTTTTTTGACTGATTTATCATGTCTTCTCATCAAGAACTCCCACCATCTAAGTTGAGTACCATCTCCTTTTGGTTTTTTCCTTACAGAGGCATTTTATTGACCATTAAAACATTGTTTACCAGGTAAATATTGCTACGCAGCCAGACGTGAGCTGCGTCGGCCTCTGCCATGCTGGACCCTCAGTCTTCGCATGTTATTAGCAGGAAGTTGCTGCTAGTTTTTATTCACGCTCCATTCAATTTGGAGTCTTATTAGTAGAA
The DNA here is from genome assembly GCF_040412425.1 of Macrobrachium rosenbergii. Classification (NCBI taxonomy): domain Eukaryota; kingdom Metazoa; phylum Arthropoda; class Malacostraca; order Decapoda; family Palaemonidae; genus Macrobrachium; species Macrobrachium rosenbergii. Next base: position 62,945,257 of record NC_089756.1, read on the forward strand.
ATCACCATTTCGCTGGTAGGAGATTAGGGACCCCGTATCATGACTGATCTAGGCTAGAGATGGAGGCTTTTTCCCCCTCCCCTTTTCTGATCATAATTTCTCCCTTTTCCCTGGTTCCCTTCCTCTACCAGCGAGTTGGTACCTTCTCAATGGTGGTATTGTTATGCTCATGATCATTTCTGATGTGTACCAAGATGGATGACATGTATATTCTGGATTAGTTTTATGGGTGATTCAGCATCAGGGTCGGCCATCTTGGGTATCCCCACTTGACGTATATCGGTGATGGTTTGGCCCTCTCTGCCACTGAGTCATTTACGTATTTATAGTATATATTTATAGGTTTTTATATTTCACACATCATATGGTTACCCTTTTTATGTTAGTACTCTTGAAGTCAGGTAGTTTTATTTGATTAGGTATGTTCTAGCCTAGCCTACTCGGCCGTACCGTAATCGGTTTCGGAGAGTTAGGCTGGACAGAATAGGCGCTTTTCACGATGCTCATGCTTCCTTGCTCTCCTTGGAGGGAGATGTTAGGTGGTTGAGGGAGTTCCTCGTTCTTTCTTGGCCCACCTGACCATGCCGTTACGTTTTGGAGGGTGAGGTTAGGCTAGTGAGGTAGTTGCCCTTACCCCTTAGCCCACCCGACCAGGCCGTGAGGTTTTTGGAGGGTGAGGTTAGAATAGTGAAGGGTCTCCTCAATTCATAGTCTTCCACCTGACCAGGCTGTCGGTTTTGGAGGGTGTGGCTAGGCTTAGCGTGGTTCCCCCCCCCCTCCCCTGTAGCGCCCATTCTGGCCTTCCTGTCCAAGCCAAAAAGTTTTGGTTTTGGAGGATGGACTGGGTTCGAAGGTTGCACAGATCATTTCATGTATGTAGCCTAGCCCTTCTTTACCTGATCAGTTAGCTTTTGGCGAGTGACCTAGGCATCTTCCTAGCAGAGGGACACCAATCGCTTACCCTCGGCACCCCGTGGGGAGTTTTCATTCGGCTTCCAGAGGGTGTTACCCACCCGTCTGGTCGCCGTTCGCCGGGTTTCCGCCACTCTGCTAGATTTTCCCCTTATCGGCCGGTGTTTCGTTTGTTCGCTTTCCACAGTGTTAGCTGGAGCGTCGAACACGGTCCCAGGGATGCTATCATGACTTCCGCTATGTTCAGTCTCCGCCAGATTAGTCAGATCTTTCGTTGTTATCGTCCATGTTATCACTCTGGTGGTATGGTATTCGGTTGGTTGGCGCTTTCCACTATCTGGTTCCCGCCCTGCGCGTTGAGAGTTGAGCCATATGCGAACACTCCTCTCCGCCTCTTTCCGCCGTTACCATAATGTGTGACATAACGAGATTTCCGTGGCAAATCATGGCGGAGTACCATAGCGCCAGACTATCTTAGAGTACTTATGTTTACATAATTAGTAGTTGACCATTCCGTAGCATAACTTGTGTTTATTTCTACTGCCGGATTCATTTCCGGCGGGGTTTTATCAGATGACACGCATGTTTCATCACCCATAAATCTGTGTATTAATCTTGTACTGCCGGATTTAATTCCGGCGGGTTTTGCCTGATGACACGCATGTTCCATCACCCATAATTTAGATTAAGGTATCCTATTGCCGCTGGATCTACTCCGGCGGGCCTTACCTTGACGTTACTCATGTACCGCCTTTCCACTTACAGATGGTACGCTGTCAGGAGCTAGGGTGCACCGCGGTTCTCCAACAACCCTCTGGCCACAAGGTGTGCCGGTCAAACTCCGGCTGCTCGGTCCGCGTTGGGGACCTGACCGTCTGTCACCCAGATGGCTGTGAAGTCTGCTACGCTCTGTACGAGTGAGTGGTGGATGAGTCGGTAAGCTTTAAGAGACCGCTAACCTTTAGTCTCCTTTTGACTCTAATGTCTTATTTTGACATATGCGGGTAATTGGAGAATATTTTCAGTAAATCCGACCCTTTCTTTCAGTCTGACTGAATTACCCGTGACTCTTTGCTGTCAACCCTGAAGATCTGGGTCGGCGGATTTGGGAGGAACGTTGCGTCTGGCAAGCCGTACGTCCTGTCAGAGGAGATCTGCAATCTCCTCTACCCCGGAGCCCTGATCTCTGCTGCAGTGCTGGCGGAATTGGCCGCCCCTTTCATCGAGCGGATCCGGGAAGAGACGCAACCCTCCCAAGATGACAACCTGTGCGGAGAGGTGGCGGAAGAGGTGGCGGCCATCAACATCCACCTCGAACCGATGAGCGTCGACTTGAACCACCAGGTAGAAGGTAAGGTGGTAAGTGAGGTAGGGGGAGAGAGTTTGAGTAGCCCCCTTTTTGGTTCTCCTTCTTCCTCTTCTTCTTCCTTTCAAGGGTTTCCCAAACCAGCTATCCTTGAGGACAGATCGAGGTCTGTTGTCCCCAAGGTGAAATCCTTGAAAAAGAAGGACTTACCTAAGTCCTCCAGACCTCAAAAGTCTAATCCGTCAGCTCCCTCAAGGTCGTCACTGGCTCTTAAACCAGGGGCGTCCTCTTGTAAGGCTACTCCCCCGCCCAAGGGGTCGAGATCCAGGACGTCGAAGGCTAATCCTCCACAGCCTAACTTTGACCCTGAGGCCTTTGCTGAACTTCTGATGCAGAAGTTAGACAAGAAGGTTGAAGCTAGGATTCAAGACCTTTCCTCCCAGCTTGCTTCAAGCTTGGAGACCTCTGGTCAGTCTGTGCTGTCATTGGCACTGAGGATGCAGACCCAGGAAAGCTTGCTCTCCGGGTTTATGCAATCCGGAGCAGCACCGCAATCTTATGTTGTTCCGGATGCCTCCAGACTGCCCCCCTTTGATAAGGGGAACCCGTGGCGGCTGGCTCTTCACGCTCCCCTGTACAATGATACCCTGACCACCGAGGGCTTGGGAACTCGTCGGTTGGAGGAACTGGAGTTCTTTCCACCCAACTTGGTGCCTCCCTACCCAGGCTATGCCAGGCTAACTGAGGAAGCCTGGATTAGATCAGACAAGGTCCCGAAGGAGACAGTTATCTTCCCCAGGGACCAAGCCCAATCCACCTTGATGCACACTCTCACTGACTGGGAGTGCGAGAATACCAAGCTTACTCCCTTTAAGGGGACTTTCATGATGTTCTCGGTAGGTGACTCCATCCCTACCCCCTGCACGACTAAGATCATAGTGCTGACTAGTCAGGCGGGAATTGAGGGTAAGCCGTTGCCTCAACTCCGGGAGACAGATCCCACCTCCCTCCTTTTCCCCGGGGATTCGGAATTTTGGTCAGGAGCTCCGGCTATGTTCACGGTGGGTAAACTCGACCCCGAGTGCGCCTCCACACTATTCAGTGAACAGCTTCCCAAGATTCCGGAGGCCCTTCTGAAGGAGGAGTTCGAGGCTAGGTGCAGGTTGAGTCGCTCCCTGCATTCCATCACCATTACAGAGGTAACAGCGTTAACTTACGCTGAAGAACCTCTATTCCAGGTCCTGACGAAATCCCTGTTAGCAGCATTTCAATCGGACCTGTATGACTTTGTAGTGGCGAGACTAAACTGCCGGAAACATATCTTTGCGGACGCCACTATCAGACATGAGCCCAATAGACTCATGAAAAGTTCTATCTGGGGTCCTAACATCTTCCCTGAGAGTGAGGTCAACAATGTTCTGGCGGAGGCAACTAGAGCAAATCAAAGTCTTCGCTCCCGCTGGGGTCTCCCCTTTAAAAGGAAAGCCACCGAGACCTCCGGACCTCAACCCAGGGAAAAGAAAAGGTTCAGGAGGTACAGAAAACCCCAGGCCCAAACTATGCTTCAAGCTGTACCGGTCTCTCAGATCGGACAGCCTTCCACTTCCAAAGCCCAGCCTCAGCAGCAGTTTGTACTGATGCAGCCGGCTCAGCAAACCCTTGCTCCGCCAACCTTCGTAGCGTCCCCAGCTTTCAACGCTTCGTTTGAAAGCCAAGGGGCGTTTCGAGGTTTCAATAGACATGTGAGGGGAAGCAGAGCCAGAGCCGCCTTCAGAGGTATGACCGCATCAAGACCTCTTTCACGTGGAAGGGGAGGCCGAGGAGGCAGAGGAAGTAAGCCCTCTTCCGTTCAGTGAGTCTCCTCAGGTGGGCAGGAGGTTACATCTCTTCCGGGACCATTGGACCTTCAGTCTGTGGGCCCACACCATAGTTTCAAAAGGTCTGGGATGGAGCTGGAGAAGAGGGCCTCCTCCGCCAGTCAGATTCCATCAATCTCCATCCAAAGACCTACTGGACTTTGTAAAAGACCTTCTTCAAAAGAAGGCAATAAAGAGAGTGAGACACCTGAAATTTCAAGGACGGCTGTTCAGTGTCCCGAAGAAAGACTCAATCCAGCAAAGAGTAATTCTAGACTTGTCTCGTCTCAACTTATACATTCAATGCGACAAGTTTCGTGATGCTTACAATCTCGCAGGTGCGGACCCTACTTCCCATGGGCCGTCACCACCTCTATAGATCTTTCAGACGCTTATTATCACATCCCGATTGCGAGAAACTTCTCTCCTTACCTAGGATTCAGACTAGGGAAACAAGCATACTCGTTCAAAGTCATGCCATTCGGGCTCAACATAGCGCCCAGGATTTTCACCAAACTGGCAGAAACAGTAGTCCAACAGCTACGGGCCCAAGGGATTATGTTAGCCGCATACCTGGACGATTGGATAATTTGGGCATCCAACGCCAAGGAATGTCGGAAAGCAACATCCAGTGATCAGCTTCCTGGAATCCTTAGGTTTTCAAATAAACAGGAAGAAATCCCACCTAGTTCCGGAGACTCAGTTTCAGTGGTTAGGAATCCAATGGGATCTGGACACACACAAACTGTCACTTCTGCCAGCCAAAAGGAGGGAAATAGCCAAAGTTACCAGGCAGTTCCTCAAAAACAAAAGAGCCTCCCGTCGTACCCAGGAAAGAGTCCTGGGTTCTCTTCAGTTCGTGTCAGTGACAGATTTGCTGCTGAAAGCCAAACTGTAGGATATAAACAGAGTATGGCGGAGACGAGCCAACAGCAGATACAGAGACCAGATGTCTCTAATTCCGCCGGTGTTGAGGAAGAGGCTTCGACCATGTTCAACAGTCAAGAGTTTGTTAAGGTCAGTGCCTCTCCAATTTCCCCCTCTATTATTAGTGATCCATACGGATGCTTCCCTGAGCGGGTGGGGAGGATATTCCCAACACAAGAAAGTTCAAGGAACATGGTCAACTATGTTCTGCCAGTTCCATATCAACATTCTAGAAGCAATGGCAGTATTTCTAACACTAAAGAAACTACATCCAACCAGACAGATTCATATCAGACTGGTATTGGACAGTGCAGTAGTTGTACATTGCATAAACAGAGGGGGCTCCAAGTCGAGCCGGATCAATCAGGTAATGATCGCAATTTTCTCTCTGGCAAGGAAACATCTTTGGCACCTGTCAGCTACTCATCTGGCAGGTGTCCGGAATGTCATTGCAGATTCACTGTCCAGGACAACTCCGCTGGAATCAGAATGGTCATTGGACAGAGCATCATTCGAGTGGATTTGTCTTCAGGTACCGGGTCTCCAGGTGGACCTGTTTGCCACAGAGAGCAACCACAAGCTTCCGTGTTACATTGCTCCCAATCTAGACCCTCTAGCTCACTCCACGGATGCGATGTCAATAGACTGGAACAGGTGGCAAAGGATCTATCTGTTTCCACCAATAAACCTATTAATGAAAGTTTTACACAAATTCAGATCATTCAAAGGTCAAGTAGCGCTTGTGGCACCCAACTGGCCGAAGAGCAATTGGTTTCCTCTTCTTCTAGAGTTGAAACTCCGGCGCTTACAAATCCCCAGTCCAAGGTTGACACAAATAGTACAAATTCGGACTGTGTCAGCTTCCTCAAGAACTCTGAATGCCCTAGCTTTATGGACTTCATGAAATTTGCAGCTCAGAAAGATGCTAACATTGATCCTATTAATACACTGTTCATAGAATCAGACAAGAGGGAATCTACTCTCAGACAATATGACTCAGCAGTTAAAAAGTTAGCATTATTTCTGAGGGAATCTGAAGCTCAGGAAATGACCACAAACCTTGCAATCTCTTTCTTCAGATCATTATTTGAGAAAGGACTGGCCTCTAGTACTATTACTACAGCAAAATCTGCTTTAAGAAAAATATTTTTACATGGCTTCAATATTAACCTTACAGACTAATATTTTTCGTCAATTCCTAAAGCATGCGCTCGTCTTAGACCAACAACCCGTCCTCACACGGTTTCCTGGTTCTTAAATGACGTAGGCTACTTAAATTAGCATCAGACACTGATAATGAACTGTGTTCATACTCGAGTCTGTTAAGGAAAACGTTATTTCTAATAAGCCTAGCCTCAGGTGCTAGAATTTCTGAACTGTCTGCTCTCTCTAGAGAACCGAACCATGTTGATTTCCTCCCGTCAAGAGTTCTGTTGTCTCCGGATCTCAAGTTTCTAGCAAAGAATGAGGATCCACAAAATAGATGGTCCCCTTGGAAGGTTATTCCCCTTCCACAGGACCTGTCCTTACGTCCAGTTAACACTTTAAAAGCTTATTTAAATAGAACTTCTCATAGAATGTCTGGCCCTCTTTTTGTTAGGGAAAATGGAGGAACCATTTCTTTAAAGGCCATCAGGCAACAAATACTGTATTTCATAAAGCAAGCAAACCCGGATTCAGTACCTAAGGTACATGATATTCGGGCAGTGGCCACCTCCACTAATTATTTCCATGATATGAATTTCGATGACCTTAAAAAGTATACGGGCTGGAAATCACCTACAGTGTTCAAACGCCACTATCTTAAATCTCTAGAGGCTCTTAAATACTCCACAGTGGCTGCAGGAAGTATTGTTCCTCCAGCCCTAGACTAGCTTATGTAACCTTAGTTTATCCTGTTCTTTATTCCTCTCTCGCCTGCCTGCCTCGTTTACTCGCCATGCCTTCTAACCTTTAGGTCAGGCCTGCTTTACAGCCTGACTCCTGACCGTTTTGCATATCATGTTGTAACCCCTTTTGTTAGCCTTAAGTGCCTTAGTGTAGTTATTTTTGTCTGTGTGCCCTATGTTGTTAATCATGTTTTATTATTAATGCTTGGGGTTATTAAAACACAGTAATTTTCTTATAGTTTTATTTAGCTCCATTAAGGTCAATTTTAGAGGGCTCCACCAAGCTTTTGTATGGCTGATTTTTTGTTATAATTTCACCGGGTGACACAGGTCAAGCCCAGAAAAGGGATTTTGACAAAGGAAAAATCTATTTCTGGGGGAAGACCTGTGTCACCCAGTGACCCATCCCTGTATCTCCTTTTCCCCCCCGAGTGGCATACCAAGCTTGGGGGGTGCTAACTTGGGATGTTTACAAGATGGCGGCCGGGGTGGTGGTTGGCTGGGAGAAGAGGATGAGGTTTGCAACGGCTCCTCACTTTTCGGGGTTTTGAGATTGGAGAGCTCTATAGGGCGGAGGCCTGTGGTAGTGGCAACCACTCACCCTTTGTGTATACCGACACCATCTAATGGCGTTCGATCCGGGGGTCGTAACCCCGGCATTGTGTTTAGCTTTTTCTCTGGTATACTTAGCAATACTTATACCTAGAAATATGTGCTAAAGGATAATTTCACCGGGTGACACAGGTCTTCCCCCCGAAATAGATTTTTCCTTTGTCAAAATCCCTTTTTTAAGATACTGTGTTCTCTCCACATTAAAATTTCTTCAATTTGAACTTGCTCAATGCCACCATCATCTAGAATAAAAAAAAAAATCCCTTGAACCAGCCTTGGTTAAGCCTTAGTCTGGCTTAACCATTTTATAATGAATGTCCGTTTTACTAGTGCATTGTGGTTCAATAAAATACACTGACAAACAATTCTGAACTACTGCATATATTCTAAATTTCATTACAGGAAAAATTTACAACTTCACAAAATTAACTCATACAGTACTTACAATAAAAAACAGAATAGAACATTACCTTGTAAGGCAGACTAGATACATCTCGTGCTTGAAATCTTGACCGTAATGGAGGATCAAGAGGATGACCTTGATATGGAGGGGAAGGTAATCCAAGGGCTATTACACGAAAATTTTCGTCAACTCGCACAAGGCGCATTCTCTCCAGTTCTCCATGGGAATGCTCCTGTCGAAAAGATTCAATGCTATTATTTCACTAGAAGAAAAGTACTGTTCAGCCTGGGTAATATGAATCTATAAAGGATAATACTGAGGATGAGGATCCTAATATAGTTTTTAACTGACAAAAATATGGCACAGTATTATCTTCTGACATGGAAATAAAAAAAAAATTGAAATTTCAAGCAATTTCATTCTTATTACTACACAGTAAAGAAACCAAGGTCGACACTACATGGCTACTATAGGATTAAAAAGGCTGCATAGGATTCATGTTGCCTACTATTATGCAATGTCTAAATTCGATTGTTTTGTACTCAACCAAAGATTAGCATCTGCTCATTACAACCCTATCAATCACAAGGTGCTTTCTTTCCGTGTAGATATATCCAAATCACAACAACCTCTTTTTATTAAGAAAAGTGCTCTACTGCACATGCCTGTAACCTCATCTGATACTCTACAACATCCCTCAATCCTTTTGTGCAACTCCATACCATTTGTAGTTTTTACAGCTCATCTCATTGCTCTCCCAGATCACCTTTGTGATGATTACAGTACTGTCTTTGTATCAATCTTTTTCTTGTTTTAAGCTTTGCTCTTGGTAATTCTGTCTCTATGCTCTCTCATTTTTATAAAATGGTAATCTTAGTTTTTCAGTAATCTTTTTCATTTTTATGTTTATGGGGATCATTAATCTGTCTTCCCTTATGGGATATTTTTGTATTTATAATTCAAGTTCAATATGCGTCAAGTTTTTCCTTTTTATTCTCCTTGCTCTCCCAGATTACCTTTGTGATAAGAGTACAGTAATCACAATTTAAGTTCAACATGTGTCAAGTTTTTCCTTTTTATTTTCCTTGCTCTCCCAGATTACCTTTGTGATGAGAGTACAGTAATCACAATTTAAGTTCAACATGTGTCAAGTTTTTCCTTTTTATTTTCCTTGCTCTCCCAGATTACCTTTGTGATAAGAGTACAGTAATCACAATTTAAGTTCAATATGTGTCGAGTTTTTCCTTTTTATTTTCCTTGCTCTCCCAGATTACCTTTGTGATAAGAGTACAGTAATCACAATTTAAGTTCAATATATGTAAAGTTTTTCCTTTTTATTTTCCTGGCTGCTTTTACCCATTAGGCTTTATAGTCCTTCGCAATTCCAACGATCATGTTCTGCATCTGACTGCCTATCAACAAACAAATAATTTTTCATCTAAAGCTCATGTTATGGTGACCACTAAAGATAGGTAATGGCTTGGCTTACACCCTGCTGATAAGCAAAGGGTATCTCATCTGGAATTCTGTCATCAATCATCAAAGTCTCCTCGGTAATATCACTTATACAGTACAGCACGTTTGTAGTCTTGCAGTGAATCTAGTTTTCCAAGATGTCTCTGCTGTATCTGACAGAATTATCAATAAGCTTCTTTGTACCATAGAGCAATAGCAATGGAGGCAATTAAATATACTGTCATGCCATTGCTATTAAGGTTATGATGAACTCCATATACATATCATTTATGGCATTTTCTAAAAACTTTAAAACAATTCTACATGACAATGATACCCACAGGAATCCTTGGGTGAATATTGGGTGTAATTTTAATTCCTAGTTACGGTAATTGCAACATAAAGCCACCAAGTAGTCTGGGCTCTATTTGCTACAAACTAAATTTTTCCATTGAGAGTGACTTTGGGTTTTCTATTTGCATAAATTAAATTTATATTTTATTTAGAGTGGAATTTAGTTCCTTTAAATATTTTCATGTACTGTACTGAGATAAAGTTCTGATACATTAACCTGTAAGTTGTGAATGTCAGCTTGCGATGACTACTCATCAGTTCTCAGTTTCTTTTCTACCATTTTCAACAAAAGAAAATTATGCTTACTTCCCAAAGAACCATCAATAATGGGGACTCTGGTGCTTTTAAAATATAACGGTTGAAGAAAAAGGAGCTTTTTTCGTGAAAAATTTTGTACTGCATGAGTTAATACTGATTACTTCAATACAAATTAAATTTAAAATCATCCATAACCTACACTTTCATGGAAATCCGTTATCATTATCCCTCTAATTTTGTTTCTTGTAATGAAAATCCCTCGCCAACAACCCCAAATATTAGTGCCGTTACTTTAAATATTTGAAATAGGCTATAACAAAGTACCAGGCTACCATTAAACAAATGACCTCTTAAACTTATCCAATTATAATATTTGAGGGATGGTAGATCCATCAAACATAGTTCCTCGTCAACAATTTATCTTCACCCTTTTGCCATTCAACCCATTCAACATTTCACTGGAAGAATAACAACGATAAGACAACCCCTTTGACAAAGGCTCTTTGATATTTGCTAACTAGATCAATCATCACATCCTCTTTCCCTTCAAGATGCCAGTCTGTATACCAATCTGAGATTGCAATGTCATCATACACTCGAATATTTTCATCTCTAGAAAATATGAAGGATAAGTTCAGTGGTATGGAGCTTTTTCTAAGATATTTGGAGCCACAAGATCATCCAACGTACGCAAGACAGCAAACAAGAGACAATGAGCTTCTAGACACCAATACAACACAACTCAATGCAGATTATGCAAATCAGTGAGCAATATTTAAAATGAAAACATTCATAAAAACAACATGCAAAAAACATTTTGCATGCAAAAAACATTTTGCATACTTGCAAAATAAAAGGACAAAATGAAAATACAGCAATTTCATCAGTCTACAAAATGTACTGCAGACCGACAGGTTTGTTCACTATGGAAGATAACCAGACATTAAGAGTAGGCTGCAGGGTCAGGACATTACCTTCAATCCACTCTACAAATGCCAGTTTAAATTTACACTCTCACAGTAAAACAACTGGCAGTTATGGTTTGCTTAAAAACTGATTTTACAAGAAAACAAGTGTTTATACAAACCAGTGCATCATAAACCTTAAACTGTGCAGGACACATCCAGGTGCACAAAAAAATTTTTAAAAAAAGCAGTTCCTGGCATACAAAAGAAAAATTTCCAAAAAGAACAGTTCCACTGCAAAACTCAGCCTACACCCTCATTCTGCCGTGCCAATCTTCATCTGAACGAGCAGGAAAAGGAGGAGAACACTATAGTTTACAGTCAGTGGCTTTGTATAATGACTTAGTGTAAAAATGCAGTTTGTTACCACAAACCCTTTCATAATAAAATGGGGAGGATGAAGCAGATGAGACCAAAACGGAAGTCATTGCCAGGAGTCCATTACAAAGAAAGAAAACATGGGAGTTAGCAAGGGCAAATGCAAAAGGAACACTTCTGTGCTTACAGATTTCAAGATTTTGGGCACTATCATAAGTAATGGGTCTAGTGTGGAAGAAGCTAAAAGATGGGTGACCACTAACATTTGGAGTGTAAAGCAGTGAAGGTAAAAATGCCCACAAGTGCAAGATCGATGAATGAATGTGAAGAGTGCGATGACTATTTTGACCCAAGTCCAAAGCAAGGGCATGGCTAATTATGATGATGAACTAAAATTAAAAATTTAAAACAGAGTTTAGCAACACCAGGTGACTGTCCAAGAGATGGCAGAAAGCCAGCTAACAAAAACAATAAAACCTGGGTAGATGAAAGGGCACTGATGTCTCCTCAGAGGATAGTCAAATAAGAAGCACAAGCAAAAGATGTGGTTGCAAAGTACAACCCACATCAGGAAAAGACAGGCTGAAACTGAACAAAAGGCCCTTTAAAACCCAAAACTCCCTGCCAATGAACCCAATTTTCTTCAAAAACTTCAGACACTCACTGGCTTTCTGTGAGAGGAAAATACAAGGCAAAGAGACACAAAGCTGCTGCTTGGGGAGAAAACTTTCAGAACAGTGCCTGAGCAAAATGACACCAACCAGAAGACAAATGGACAATGACCAAAAGAACTGGGATGAAGGGAGACTGATACTGATGAGGAGGCCAAGATCCCAAATTGACCTGATCTGACAGCAATAGAGGATGGCAACCTGGAGAGGGGACAAAAGGTTGAAGCTCACCATAATAAAGCAACCAGAAAATACCCTAGCAGTCATGAAAGGCTGATGCATTGACGAAAAGAGTAAACAGAAGATAGAGCCAGCCATATCACTAGCAGAAGGTGAGCCCAAAGATACCCAGACCCAATTTCACCCCAAAATTTGATGGAGTCCAATCCCAAGGCTGATTATCCAAAGGTGCAAGGACTGGTGGTGAAGGGACCATCCACCAACATACTCCAAAACTAGTAAAGCAGAACCCATAGATGCTGTGGAATATATAAACAATGACCTGAACCCCTTACTCCCTGCAACCAAGGTCAGAACCTTGATCACCCATGCTAATGGAATGGTCTCCATGCCCTTAACCAGAGGAAAGTCAAGACTCATGAGGACCAACACCATAACAGCAATTCAAAGGCAGAAGTCTGGGCACCAGCCTAGAGGAGAGGACAATATAAAAATTACTGATGACCTCAAACAAGACATCGAAGAACAAAGAGCCATTTCATTGGGCCTGCAGGTCTTCATAAGTGCCCTCTCCTCTGAGTTCCCATCAATGCCACAAGAACACAAGACGTGTCCAACTGTTAACCCCTCAGGGTGTCAGGGACAATCAAGAAACAAGACCCAAGGGGTTAGGAAACAGCAGCTGAGGAAACAGCAAGTATATGGCTAAGACCTAGCAGGAAGAAAAGCCACCCTAGAACATGGAAGCAAGAAGCTTACAAAGACTGCTAAAGGTGGGGCATGCAACGGTCCAGGCAGAGAGAGGAATATCCAGGAGAAGTAGATGAGAAGACAGGCAGAGTATGCAGTTCAGACTCATGAAGGGGTGGAAGAAAGCTACAATTATAATAATAAAGGCCACTTGAATGAGGCCAGAGTCAATTATTGGAGAATGAGGGCGCAAGGAACCAGAGAGCAATATGGTACATAAAAGTCTTTCCAAAAGAATGATGAAGCACACTGAAGATACTATGAGATACCCTTATGAAAGGATTGTATAACCAGGCAGAGACCAACTGGCCACGGAAGGCAGAACCAGGGGGAATTGAAATAATATAAGACACCAAAAAGTTGCTCTAAATGTTCAAAAAAAGATATTCTTTATATCACTAAAGCTGACAAAGCAAGTGTTAGCATTATTCTTAATAAAAAAAAAAAGTGTAATTAGGTAAGCTGAATGATTTAAGTGATGCCAGTGTCTATAAGCCTTTGGTATCAAACCTGGGAAAAAGAATCAATAACAAATTTCATAGACAAATAAAAGAAATTTTTAGCAAAAATCGGGACAAGATTAACAAGCTTAAGGTCATAGGTTCTAAAATGAACAGTTACTTGACATATTGCAATGAGATGGCCGAAATTTTTAGAGGCTATCTGGCATGGTAAAACATGAATCCACTGAAAATTTGATGAAATTTGGACAAAACTTTTTTATATGAATTTAAAAACTGTTGAAAAAATTTTGAAGTTCAATAACTTTATTGTATTTCAACTTTTAGATACAATTTTTGCTTAGCTTTGAAGAATATTTCATAATCTTACAATGTATGTTCTATATATATAAAAAAAATTGTAAAAAATCTCAATTTTTGAAAATTTTGAAAAATTCAAAATTTTCAGTCTTTTAATTTTGAAAATTCAACACTGCATGTAAGATGACAGAGTAAAGTGAACTTTTAAGTACATAAAAAAGTTTCGAAATTTCCTGAAGAAGTAATATATTTTCACCTTTTTCAGTTATTTTAAAAATCCTTCATTTTATAGACATTTGAATGTAGCTAACTTCATAAAATATTGGTTTTGAGAGAAAAACAGTTAAAGTTTTCCTAACTTTTAGGCACACACACCTCACTCATGGGAGATATTTTTTGTGTATATCTTTTTTTAAAAGAAAAACACAGCTATCTTGGACACATATTCTGCATATTAAAAGCATCTTCAGCAGTTCAAAAAATCTATCCTACGCCTACAAACGAAATTTTCCTTTTCTAGCTTACCTTTCTTCTCCAGCAAAAGACTTTCCAAACCATCCCAAGGGTATCTTTGTGGGGGCTTGTTTTTTTAAAAATTTACAATTGATTTTACCAAACAGACTTATTCTCCATTCGTGCAAGGACTCTGCGTCTTTTAAACCTCGATAATAGGCGGCACTGAGTGCCACTGATGAGTGCCAGCCTAAAAAGCTCCAGCCTTTTATGTTACATTGTCTTGTTGCTTTGCTCTCCTCTTCTGTGTTTTAGGTATCAGAGATGACCTTGTTATTTTTCCTGAGTACTTGATCTAATAGGAATGCCACCTATAATGTCATTTATAATGTACACCCATACCCAAGGTTGTGTTCTACAGCATCCATTTGTAGTGCACACGTGGCTGTAGTATATCCATGAAACGTTTTTTTTTTATGCATTTTTTCCACAAGTTTGAATGGAAAACTTCATTCCTGTTTTGCATTTGTTCTCTTTACAGTTTTAATAGTTGATTTGTGTTTGTAATATCTCCATACACTTTGTATATAGTGGAGCGGGTAACTACAAAAAAATAGTAGAAAAGTGCAAATGGTGATACAAGCATGAGACTTGGCTCAACTATTCTTCTTGTCCCTTGGTCTCATTATCAACCTCCGGCCACACAAAATTTTGCCATTTTCCAAGATGGCCGACAGGTTTTCAAAATGGCATCCTGTGGATATTTGAATATTGGTATTTAATTGATTAATCACATTCAAATCCCTAAGTCACTCCCAGTTTATATTAAAATATTAAAAACAAGCCTTTATATATGTAGATACATCATTTCTCTGCATAGAAATATCCAAGATGGCTGTCACTATATCAAAAATGTCCGGCAAAATGCCAAAAATTGGTACTTAAGCTCATATATGAGGCTAAAGGTGAGGTAATACATGTATCTGCGGTAACTTCAGCCTGACCAGTTCATTTTTTGTAGATTAGAAATCAATTAATCCCCAGTTAATTAATTTTCATCCTCATTTAGAACAAAAAAAATGGGTAATATAAAGTGTAATAGTGTAGTGTCAGTGCACTACCAGGGCACACTGGTTGACACTACAGCTGTGAAACTCAGCATGGGGTTCAGTGCTAGCTAATGGCAGAGATTTGTTATTAGTTTCCCAAATGCTGTTTAGCTAGCCCCACTTCAAAGTTAAACAGCTGCACCTGAACTGACAGGATGTGCCAGCGAGGGAGAGTTGAGCCAAAGAAGATGGGGCTCTAGTCTTCTAGATGGTGTACAGATCACACGGGAATTAAATAGCATTGAATGAATGATCGGGCTAGGGGTAAGATTATGACATATCTGAGCCTAGTTGTATCCCATATCTGAAAGTGCATATATGTTATATAGGTGGTAAAAGGATAAACCCTCGGCCTATAGAACAAAAGCAATGGCAGGACAATCTTGGAAGCCAACGTCTTTCCTGAAGGGAGATAGTACAACTAACTGGAAGCTTTGTTGCTTGTGCCAAGAGGACACACGTGAAAGACTAGTCGATGCATCTGGTGCTGGCTATGCTACCTTTTATACAAACATTCCTGAATTCTATAAGTTAAATGCAATACCTATACCATTTCATCCCAAAAAGGCTTGATGAAGGTGATGAAATTCTGTAGACCTTTGAAAATAACAAAGCAACATATCATGAATCATGTATGCTGAAGTTCAAAACAACAAAACTAGAAAGGAAATGGAAGTCATTGTGTAAGACAAAAGAAGATGATGATGCTCCATCAGCAAAATTCACACGTAGTAGCCAGAAGGAAGATGAAGATGCAGAAGATTCTAAGACTGAGAAAGAAGGAATATGCTTTATTTGTGACCAACCAGCACCAATCAAAGATTTATAATTGGCCATGACATTGCCTTTACATGAAAAGCTGCAGTGATGTGCCACCAACCTACTAAATGAGAAACTTCTAGCCAAGCTTAGTGCTGGAGATATTGTTTCTCAGGACCATATGCATCACCCATCTTGTCTGACAGGTGTGTACAACAGGGAAAGGGCCTGGCTAAATTCCCAGAAAATTGGAGATGATTATGTGCAGTACAGACAAGAGAAGCCCATGCTTTTGCTGAGCTTGAGATGTACATAAGACAAGCAGTTGACTACAGATGGGTGCTGCTATTTTACAATGGTGGAACTTTATGATTTGTACAAACAAAGACTGGAACAGTTAAATGTTGATGCTTCCTTTGTGCACCGAACACGGTTGAAAGAACAGATACTGCATCCCAGAACTGGAGGACTTTAAAAAGGGAAGAGAAATTTGATTTGCCTACAAAAGGAAAATGGGAGAAGCCCTAGCCACGGCATGTGACTACAATGATGCACTAATCGTGGCCAAAGCAGCTAAGATATTGAGGAAACAGATGCTTGAACATGAGATAGAATTTGATGGAACCTTAACAGCAGACACTACAAGAGAACCTGTGCTACCAAGTTTGTTGAGATTTGTAAGTGTGCTACAAAACGGTGGCAATATAAAATCCCAACTTAAATATGAAACATCATCTACTGATCTAGCTTTAGCACAACTTTTGCACTTCAGCTGTCGAAAGAATCCAGCATCTTCAACATTCTCCAGACATTCCAAGTCAAGAGAACCTCCGTTTCCAATATATATTGGTCTCCTGGTCTTTGCAAAATCCAGGAAGCATCAATTAATTGATACATTCCATCACCATGGGATCAGCATCAGCTATGACAGGGTTCTGGAATTGACTAAAGGGTTAGGAGAAGCAGTGGTAACAAGGGCTGTGGAGGAAGAAGTAGTTTGTCCCACTACACTAATAAAAGGGCTCTTTACAA
Organism: Macrobrachium rosenbergii; assembly: GCF_040412425.1. Taxonomy (NCBI): domain Eukaryota; kingdom Metazoa; phylum Arthropoda; class Malacostraca; order Decapoda; family Palaemonidae; genus Macrobrachium; species Macrobrachium rosenbergii. The sequence goes on from NC_089756.1 coordinate 62,962,227, forward strand.
CTTGTGCTGTTGACAATCTGGACCATAATCCAAGTGCCACAACTGCATAAACATCCTTCCATGGGACAGACATATCTTTGTTTCAGCATCCTAGCACTGATGAAAAGGGCGAGGACAGAAACTTGGCTCAAATCATACAAAGTGGAACAAAGTAAAAAAAAAAGTACCTTCTCTTCTTGGATATTACACAAATGTACCTCCTGCTCACTTTAAACATGAAAATCCCCTCCCTTCATCCAGTGGAAGTGCAGGACACCAACAGGTTGTGTTTTGAAGCATCTTTCTCTTGAGGATGAATGGCTTGAGAAAGTCAGTCTATCGGACAGGAGTGAAAATGCTGTGTCCATATCTTGGGCAGCACATCACGCTTCTCAGAAGCGACAGGCCCCATTTGAAATAAACTTGTCATCAATGTTGCCCCTCTTTTTCAAGAGGCAGCTCATTCAGTTGCAATGATAAAACATGCCATGGATATTGCAAGAGCAACCACACAGTTTCTCAATCCTGGCCAAACCCCAGTTCCAGCAGTTGATCAGCCACTATTTGCAAATGCTGAGCAAATCCAATGGGATTGGCCATTGCAGTATGGTGATATGGTTATTATGTTTGGAGGGCTGCATATAGAAATGGCAGCATTGAAAATTCTGGGTGATCTCTTGAAAGACAGTGGTTGGATTGGTGCTCTTGCAGAAGCAGAAATAGCTACTCCTGGAACAGCAGATTCATTTATCTCTGCTTCACATTTGAAGAATACATGTCTAGCCCACCAGGTGACAGCTTGCAGTTTATATCAGCTGCACAAAGCTGCCTATATGGCATATATCCAGGAAGCAGAAGAAGAAATTGAGCTAAGCTGTGAAACCTGGATCAGAAAACGAGAACCAGTGTGTCCCCAATTCTACTTTTGGAATCTTGTGCTTCAACTAGAACTTCTAGTGTTTGTTTTCATCAGGTCATACCAAGAGTCTAATTTCCAATTGTACAAAGATGTGCTGCAGGAACATATTCCCTTCTTCTTTGCCCTGGACCAAGTACATTATGCCAGGTGGCTTTCAATTCATTTGAGGGACATGAAGGCTCTCCAAAATGACACATTTGATGTATTCACAAAGGGAAATTTCACTGTCCACAAAACCACTCGGCCTTTTTCCTCAATGGCTCTAGACCAAGCACATGAGCAGAATAATGCTCATGTGAAAGGAGATGGGGGAGCCGTTGGCCTGTCTGAAGACGAAGATGCTCTCAGAAGGTGGACAGTGGCTGGTCCTGAAGTAAGCCGCCTCATCGTTGAGTTTGAGACTAGAAGTGATGCTGATCCAAAATCTGAGGGTAGCATCATGATGAAACTGAAACTGTGCGGAAGAAGTTTCTTGAAATGGTTGAAAATCTGGCAAAAGTAATCAAAGAAATGGGCAACCCTTTTGAGGAAGATTCAGTGGATCTGATTGTGCTCGACAGTCATGAAATTATGGACAGCAAAGTTAGTGAATCCTTGAGATCTATGAAGGGCCTTGGACAAACTTTATTGAGAAGCTCCAGACACCCAGCAAATTCTATGAACCAGTACACAAGAACAAAATTCTATTGTTCAGTCGCAAGATGTCTACTACAGAATCCAAGGGCAAACAGTCACTGCAAACCATAAAGGATGATTGTAATCTTTTCTCATACCTCTCCATATCATGCCAGAACAGACAGTGTGATTTAAATGAATTCTTTCAACATGAAAATCAAAATTGCCCACAATCACTGGCACAGAATGGACAGATGCATCAGGGCACCAAGTCACAGCTGCTGCCTCTACTAGAACAGCATGCATCAGACATCCCTGACAAAGAGCCTACCGCTGATGTTATCATAATGGATGGTGCAGCTCTTAAAATGCTGAGACCAACCAAGGGGTCTACATTTGAGTCTTATGCTAAAGAAGAAGTCCTATCCAAGATTCAGAAGCACACACAGAAGTACAAGCAAACACACATTGTATTTGATGTGTATAGGACAGGCAGTATGAAAGCACAAACAAGACAAAAAAGAGGCACTGGCGTTCGCCGAAGAGTAATTAGCACAGCGAAAACTCCTGGCAATTGAGCCAGCTTCCTCAGGAATGACCACAACAAAACTGAACTATTTGCATATTTGGCAGACACAATCATTTCATCTCAAGCAGATGATGCATCATGCATAATTTTCACTAAAGGGGATGCTGCACTTTGTAGCAAAGCTGAACAAGACACTGCTGACCTACAAGGCTGCACTCATGAAGAGGCAGATACTAGAGTCCTTTTACATGCTGCAAAGCATGAAGATATCTCAGGTGCAATCATAGGTAGTACAGACACTGACGATGTCATCATAGCAATATCTAGCATAGAAAAAACTGGTTTGGACAAACTATGGATTAAATCTGGTAGAGGAAAAGACATGAGGTGGATACCTATCCATGGAATTGCAGCAGCCATGGGACCAAAAGCCTCAGCCCTTCCCTTTTTCCATGCATTTAGCGGGTGTGACACAGTGTCTGCCTTTCATGGAAAGGGGAAGAAGTCTGCATGGCAAACATGGACTGTGTTTCAGCATGCCACACCCACCATCACCAAACTAAGTTCAACACCAGCAGCTGTAGAAGATGAAGACCTGCAAATTATTGAAGAGTTCGTGGTGCTAATGTACGATAGAAGCAGTTTGTATAAAAATGTAAATGAGGCTAGACTTGATCTCTTTGCAAGAAAGCAAAGAGCTATGATTGCATTCCCCCTACAAGGGCTGCTCTTAGAGAGCATTGCAAGAGAACTGCCTTTCAAGCAGGGCACATTTGGTGCCAGTCTTTAGTATGTCATCCAGTTTTGCCCAGTCCAAGACACTGGGGATGGTAACAGATTTGATGGCACCTGGTTTCCGTATTGGACAGATTTGCCAGCAGTAGTAAAATCTTGTCAAGAACTGAATAAGTGTGGCTGCAAAAAGGAATGCCATGGCAGGTGCAAGTGCTACAAATCTGGACTTAGCTGCACAGCTTTCTGCAGCTGCACTTGCTAAAACTAATTGATACACAAAACATATTGGTTTCTCTCAGGAGATACCAATATGTATCTCTGGAGATACATACTTTTTTTTTATCTTTGGCAGCCATTTTGGAAATATGGTGTTCATATGGTGGCCATATTGGAAAGATGGGTTCACTTTATCTCTTCATGACAGTAAGAATGCCAAAATACAAATTCTCAATCATTATATGGACAATATGCAACTTTTATAGGCTTATGAAATGAAAATATTTGAAATATACAGCAAATTTCAGCCATTTTGGAAAAGTGTCAGCCATATTGGAAATAGCCAAATATTGAGGTGGCTGGAGGTTGATTTTGATTTATGGGGATAATAAGAGTTCTTATGCCAAATCTGTTGCTTGTATCACCATTTGCACTTTTTTCCCATTATCCCACTCCACTAATATTAGATGTAGCATTGCTTGTGGAACATGAATTGGGAAATATAAATTATGTACATGAGATTATTACAAGTTGACTGTATTGTACTTCAGAATGTTCAGTCACTCCTTTTCATAAGCTTTTTACACAATAACACAGCAGACAATGGTTTACAACTCATTCCACTATCACCACAAGGCTCTTCACTAACCACACGTGGCTCCTTTCTCTCTCTCTCTCTCTCTCTCTCTCTCTCTCTCTCTCTCTCTCTCTCTCTCTCTCTCTCTCTCTCTCTCTCTCTCTCTCTCTCTCTCTCTCTCTCTCTCTCTCTCTCTCTCTCTCTCTCTCTCTCCACACAAACTGAAGAGACCGGCTGGTCATTATTTAGATTTTCATGAGAAAATTTGTACTTATTTTTACCGAGCTTTTGTCGACATTCTTGCAAGTATCTGTATCTTTTACTACCTCGGCATCATTGGAAAACTTATGTTAATAATGAGTAATTCTTCATAAAATCATGCACAAATGCGTAAGTCTGGGTAAACAACCTTTTCAAACGACCCAGTGATGAATGAAGTATCGTACATGGCAACTAAGTTAGAATTTCTAAATATTTGCATTAATACATAAAATTATACACCGAGGGTAAAGAGTACCCTCATAAGGAGGGTGTGGCAGCGTCACAGTCCCTTTAAATACCCGATTTAAAGGGTCAAAGCATTTCGTAAGATGCAGAACATTGTCCGTCTGACAAAGCTGACATTTTCATAACAGAAAATGGGAAAAAAAATTTTTTATATGTAACTGAGGAACGACTTCAACAGCATGATTCACTTGGTTTTCTGCCAGCTCCAACAGTGGTTCAGTTATGAGCAGTCAGCTTGAAATTTGGCTTTTGTCACTTTTCCTTTTGAGATTCTTCTTTGGGTGAAATACTGGTAGCCTACAGCTTTTGTATTTATGTTAGGTTCTCTCTTAGCGAGACCGTCAATTTTCAATCTAGGATGCTTTTTCTTCAATTTGACTTACAACATAACTCTATTGTTGGCTTCTTAGACATAGGCCCTAGCCTAGTATGTCGGACTCTAGCGGTACTAGCCTACGCTATTGCAGCAAAGACTGCAATACTAAGTTCACTAAAGAGAAATATGACTCTCACTCTATGTGCATAGAATGTAGGGATCACTCTATGTGCATAGAATGTAGGGGACGAGTGTTCAATTGATCGAACATGTGACGAATGTTCAGAGTGGGATGCTAGAAAATGGAAGGTTTTGGGGTCTCATTTAAATTGGAAAGAGACAGGAAACGTAAGATGACCGCTAGAGCCGAAAAACAGACAGTGGTCAGTTCTGCTGATGACAATATTCCTGCTTTACCTTTACATGCTCCCACTGTGACACCTGTTCCCAATTCTTCGACTATTCAGCCTACTCCTTTACCCAGCTCCCTCACTTGCGAACCCCATCCCCTTGCCAGCCTCAAGTCGAAACTTGTGTGTAATAATAATGTAAAAAAAATGTGGTTAACTGTGGATACTGTGACCCAGTTGGGTGCTTCAGTGCGCGTCCTTATGGACAAAGTTGAAAAAAGTGCTGGCGTTAGTGGAGTGTCTTGCCGACCCTCCTAGGCAAAGGTTACTGGCATACTCCCCTACACCTGGTAGCAGTCATACCAGAGGCACAAGGGAGGTTGGTGGGGTCTGCCCACGGGCAGTCGTCGCCTCAGTAAGACCTGTTTCAACTTCCCAGGTCGCAGCAAAGGATGGCCGTTGGAAAGGCATCCAAATGGAAGTAAGTAGGCTATCCTCGAGTTCCGAGGCTTCCAGACCCGAGAAAAGGAGTCACTGGAGCTTCAGTGATGAATCGCGGCCACTGAAAAGACCCATGGCAGACATGGTCCACTCCCCTCCAGTGCCTTCTTGTAGTTTCTGGAATTCCCCAGAATGCTTTTCTCTAGTGTATCCAGTGTGTGAGGCCAAGCGTTCATCTGCTTTGAAATGCTTCTTGTCGTCTCACAAGCATCCAGTAGCACCTGAGCTTCCCTTGAGCAACTGATCTCCCAGCAACACCCAGACGCTTGGTAGTTCCCGAGCGCCCGTTAGCACCCGAACTCTCGCTAGCGCCCGAGCTACTGCTACCGCCTGAGCACCTGTTCCTCCAGTTATGCCTGAGCGCCAGTCATCACATAAACACCCTTCAGTGCCCAAGACTCCAGCTCAGACGCCTTCTGCAGACACAACATTCGGCGACAGCTGGCGGACATCTTAAAGTTGCTCAAGAGAAGGCCTCCTTCTTTGGCCCAGGCCCCTCAAGATTTGCTTCTATCCCGTTTCGTCGGAGGATGAAGGTGGAGTTGGTGAAGTGGATCAAAGCTCCTCTCCAACAGTTTATGCAGCTTTATTGATGTACTTGCTGTGGAAATTTCCAGGATTCTTCTTGCCTCCGGCCCCTACCTCCCCGGTTTCAGCATTATTCATCAGTGACAAGCCTACCAACTCCTCTAAGTTACCAAACATGGTGCTTTCATCTTCCGCTAGGAAGGCTCTCAGTGATCTGGAGAGCTGGCTCTCGGAGAAGCGAGAGCAAGGGAAGTCTTCCTTCAGCTATCCTCCCTCTCGTCTTGTGCGCTGGAAATATTCTTCATACAAGACTGGAAAAGCTCCCTCACTGGGAGTGGCTACCTCCTTCCAGGGGGGGACTTCTCAGGACTTGCTGACTTGTCTAGGAGGTCATCCTTCGCCGTTGCTAAGATGATGTTCTCCCCTACAAAACTCGACCACCTTTTGAAAAACGTGTTTAGGATCTTTGAAGTTTTAAGCTTTTTAGACTGGTCGTGCACAGATAGGGGCATCAAAGATGGCTCTTTCTGCATGACAGGAGTTTTGAAGAAAAGAGAGCTATGGTACTCATTTACTATAAAGAGTGTCATGGCTTTTCAGAGGTATGCCCTATTGTATTCTCCTCTCGAATGCCAGCACCTCTTCCCTCAGTCTACTGTCAGCGACATTTCTTCGGAACTCTGGAAGAAAAGTACACAGGACCTTCTAGCTCGCTCATCTAGACGTCCCAGGTAGTCTCCATCGACTATAGCCGATTCACTTAAGTTAGATTCTTGGGACTACAAGACGTTTGTTTGGTGGCCTCCGACTGGTTGTTACCGGGAGGTATGCAGCTCGCTCACAGTTTCATTTTAACTTCTGTAGCTCAGAAAACTTGCAATATGTTTATATTTCTTCATTTATCTCAAGTTTTACACAAGATAGGAAAGTTCTGGTCATACCATAGGATTTGGTATTAATTGTACAACTAAATCGTGATTTCCTGAAATTAGTAAGATAAAACACAAAGGAATTATAACGAGTAAAAGTGAAGAGAGCAGCATTTCATTCTTTATACCTGTTTTTACATATCGTCGGATTTTGCGTCATTCATGCGATCAAGATGAAATAAACGTGTTTTTTCATACAATAAATTCACCCTGAATATGCTGGTGCTTTTAGATTTTAGAAGCGTGTGATATGTGAAGAGAAAATGAAGAATATGCCATATTATGTTGCATCGTACATGACTCAGTTTGGGTAGTGCCGAGAGTCAGTGATCAGCAGACTGTGAGACACCGTTGGTCCTCTCAGCAAGTGTGTCCAGGTGCCGTTGACAGTTGCCAATTAGCGATATGAGAAGTTTGCAGTTTCGACAATATTTACCGCATTACAGTAATACTTTGATCTTACACGATTCGAGTTGCGCGAATTCACACACACATGAACTTTTCACTGGAACCTAACTAATGGGCATACTCGATTTTTTCACAGACACACGAAATTCTCGAGAAACCCTGCAGAAGTGGGTGTTTAATTTTTTAAGTAATTTACAAGTTTTCATGCTTTTATGTATAAAATCTGTATGAAAAATGCATTTCATTCTTTTATGTGTAAAATCTGTATGAAAAATGCATTTCATGCTTCTATGTGTAAAATCTGTATGAAAAATGCATTTGATGTTTTAATGTGCAAAATCTCTATGAAAAATGCATTTCATGCTTTCATGTGTAAAATCTCTATGAAAAACGCATTTCATGCTTTCATGTGTACAATCTGTATCGAAAATGTATTATTTCTGAGTCCAGTCCCGTGTCAGCCGGTGAAATTCCATTACAGCACGAATTTCTAGGTATAATAATGCTAGATATACCAGAGAAAAAGAGCTTTCAGGAAAGCTGGGGTTACTACCCCCAGTTGAGCGTCTTCTAGGAAGACGTCGGTATAAAGAAGGGTGAGTGAAATACCACTACCACGGAAATATACTCGAAAGATCTCTCCTTATCAAAACCCCCGGAATAGAGCGGTGAGCCGTTACAGCCCCTACACTCAATACCCGCCAGGACGGCGACACCAGCGCCACCTACTTCATTCCATTTTCTAGCACGTGACAATTCGTTTCTTTTGTGTGCTCGTCCTCTTATTTGGATTATTTTCTACATCTACGATGGCATCGAGCACCTTTTCCATCTCTAAGTTAAGTACCATCTTCTTGTGGGGTTTTTGTTCTGTTTTTTTGGCTGTTTTGGTCTCGTATTTTCATAAATATTGAGGTCTTATTATGACGCCACGGCGTCCCCCGCCAGCCATGTCGACCGCGAGGCGACTCCTTCTGTTCTTTCGGTTGGAGTTGTCTCCTCGTTGTTATAGATAGATTTTAACCCCTTGGTTCCCTTCCTGGTGGTTCCTTGCGGTGGCTCCCCTCCCTTTTTGGTTTACTAATTACATTTCATTGGCCTATCGGCCTTTATTAGGGTGATGCCCCGTCCAAGTACCCCCCCCCCCCAGGTTGGGTTCCTTTTTATTTTTGGTCTCAAGTAGGCTAATTATTTTATGCTTGAAGATGGTGCTCTCTTTTTATTTTTAGTTTATTTATTTATTTTAATTGTTTTAAGTTTTGTTGTTTACCTCTGGTGGTAGCGGCAGCCTCAATCTAACTGCTTCCCCGAGGTAGGCTACGCTCCCTATTGAACATATTTTAGTTTTAATTATTTATGTGTGATGGTATTTTGTGGTGTAGGCTTGTTTGCTTCCATCCCCTTGCCCTGAGTGCGGAGATCAGGTTGAGGGAGTTTTGTTGCTGTTTCCTCCGGTGTCGTTTTCGGTGGGCAGAGTGAGCCCCTTAGTTCTCTTCCTCCATTTGGGGAATCGAGTTCTTTGGATGTGTTTCCTCTAGGCTAGTCGCCTCCCTTCCCCCCCTTCTCGATCCCTGGTTGGCTCTCGGCACAAAATTTCTCTCCCTGTTGCTTCCTCCTCCCTTTTGCACTCCTTCCTTTTCCTAGCCTATACTAGGTTAGGTCCATATTAGGCTTCGCCTAGGAAGGAGTCAGGCTTGGGTTGTGTAGCTCCCAGTAGTAGGCTACCCTTCCAAGTTCATTTTCTTGGAGGGAAGGATGCAGTTGAGCGGGTGATATGTTTCTCCCTGTCTCCTGTTCCCCTTCGGGTAGCCTACTTCTCTCCCCTGCTCCACCCCTCCCTCCCCCTACCCCCAGCCTTGCGCTACTCGTGCGGGGTGACGCTAGATGGCGTTTTCTCCGAGTTCAGGGACTCCTCCTATTGGTAGAGGGATTCGCTCCCTCCCATACCGTCCCTAAGCTTCGCTGTGTTGGGGTTGGTGGTTTGTTTGCTCGAACGTGTTCGAGTCACTATCCCATACCTCTCGTCTCCCCGTCGATTTACGTAGATAGGGTAAAATGTAATTGCTCCGTCTTATGTTATGAACATACGAGCACTTTACCCGTCTTGTTTCTCCGGCGGGGAGGTAAGGGCGGAAAGTTTTTACATCATGTAAGGGGAGCGGACCCCTCCGGTCTCCGGAGTATTTACCGTCACTTGTTATTATTATTATTATTATTATTATTATTATTATTATTATTATTATTTTTCATTAATTTTAGATAAATCTGTTTATCTACAGGAGTTCGCTCCTTTATTTATTTTATATATACGTGAGTCCGGTCCTACACCGGGGCTCCGCCGTTATTTTTCTGGCAGCCCTTATGGTTAGTTCCTGGTTTCTCGTTCCTTCATTCCCGGAGTCCTCCGGGTCTGAAAGCCCTTACCTTCCACTCTGTGCATTTAAAGCTTATTGGCCCAGTTTATGATAAGGAGTTCTTCTCCGCCGGAGTATTCGGTTGTAGTTGAGTTTCGGCCTTGCCGGCTTTAGATTGCTTAGAGTGTGAGGTTCATGTACTTTTATACTTACAGACTGTTCGCTGTGAGGAGCCGGGGTGTACCGCCTCCCTTCAACAACCCTACGGGCACGTAGTATGCCGGACCCACGCTGGTTGTGCGGTCCGACTTGACGACCTGGTTGTTTGGCACCCCGATGGTTGTGAGGTTTGCTTTGCTCTCTGCTCAACCATCCAGGATGAGTCGGTAAGTGACAGCCTTTTTTCCCCCGTTTCATGCTCCTCATATTGTATATTATTTTAAAGGTTCCCGGTCTGGCTTTTTCGTTCTTAACTAATTGCTGGTTTCCTTGCAGGCGGACAAAGCTTCCAAGAAGTCTGCCTTGGAATCCCTCCGGGCCTGGGTGGCTGGGTTCGGCAGGAATGTTCCGTCGGGGAAGCCCTACGTCCTCGACGCCAGGTTGAGGGACTTGCTTTACCCCGGCGCACGGGTGGCGGCCGCAGTGCCTGAAGATCTTGCCACCCCAATCATCCAGCAAATCCGGGATGCGACCCAGCCACCTCAAGTGGATATCCTATATGCCGAAGTCTCGGAGGATGTAGCCGCCTTGGATCTCAACCTGGAACCAATGAATACAGAGCCGGACCAGGTGGTAAGTGGTGAGGTAAGTGAGGTTGTTGGGGCGGGCCCCCCTCTGTTTGACTCCCCTGCTTCATCAGTATCTTCCTTTGCAGGTTTTGTGAAGTCTTCCTCCTTGGGTGATAGAGCTCCGTCTACTATCCCCAAGTTGAAGTTGAAGACTTCATGGAAGGCGAAGGGCTACAAGTCCTCGACTTCCAAGAAGGCATCGCCCTTCCCCCCGTCGAAGGCTAAGGTTTCAGGACCTGTAGCCTCCGGGAGCAAGTCTAGTTCCTCCAGCAAAGGCGCGAGTAAGAGGGCTGCAAAACCAAGCCCTCCTCGCCAGCCTGTTTTTGATGCAGAGGCCCTTGCCACTGAACTTTACAAAAAGTTTACGGGGGACCTAGACTCTAGGTTTGAAAAGATAACTGAAAAGTTGGCCAGTCATGATAACATACTGGCAGGTATGGCTCGCCCACCCCCAGCAGAACCACAGTATGTTATCCCCGACACTGCGGACCTCCCGCCGTTCGATGTCGGTAACCCTTGGCGGTTCAGACTCCGGGCCATCCAACATGATGGCAAACTTACAGTTGAGGGTCTTGGCACGAGACGGTTGGAGGAATTGGAGTTCTTCCCCCCCGATCTCTTGCCCCCTTATCCAGGCTTCGTGAGGCTCACAGAAGAAGCTTGGATTCGGTCAGACAAGGTTCCTAGGGAGACTGTCATCGTCCCTAGGGACCAAGCTCAGTCGGCTCTCCTGCGCACTCTGACGGAGTGGCAGGCAGAAAACACGAAGTTGACCCCTTTCAAGGGCAACTTTACGATGTTCGCCCTGGGAGAAGACCTCCCCACCCCTTGCTTGGACAAAGTTGCTCTGGCTACGGCCCGAGCATGCTTTGATGGTAATCCGTTACCACAATTAAGAGAAACAGACCCTACTTCCCTGGTATTCCCAGGAAGTAATGAGTTCTGGGTGGACGCCCTGTCCACTTTCACTGTCGGGAAGCTGGACCCCCTCTGCGCTTCCACGCAATTTAGTGAGCAGCTCCCTAAGCTGCCGGAATCCTTATTGAAGGCGGAGTTTGAGGCCCGGACTAAGTTAGCCCGGTCCTTGAGCTCCGGCTGCCTTACAGAAGCTACTGCCGTCTCCTGCTCGGACGAGCCCTTTTTCCAGGTTCTGGCTAAGTCCTTCCTGGCGAGCTTCCAGTCGGACTTGTATGAGTTCATCACGGCCAGACTGGAATGCAGGAAGTTCATCTTTGCCGATGCTACTATCCGCCACGAGCCTAACAAGCTCGTTAAAAGCTCGATCTGGGGACCTAACCTCTTCCCTGAAGACGAGGTTACAAGCGTTATGACCGAGGCTACACGGGCCAATCAGAGTCTGCGCTCTCGCTGGGGCATTTCCGCTTATAAGCGCAAGACCCCAGAATCGACCGGCCCCCAGACGAGAGGAGGCAAACGCTTCAGGAGGCATAAGAGGCCCCATCAGGCGGTAGTCCAAGCCGTCCCGGTCTCGGCAGTAGCCCAGCCGTCTACTTCCAAGGCTCACCCCCAACAATACGTGCTGGTCCAACCAGCTGCACCCTCTTATATGACTTCACCAGCATACAACCCCACATATGAGGGCCGTGGGTTCTTTCACGGCCTCAATAGGGTTGCAAGGGGAGGAAGAGGCAGAGCCCCCCATAGAGGAAAGCCCAACACCACCCCAAGGGGAAGGCCTGGACGTGGTAGGGGGAATAAACCCACTCCCTCCCACTGAGAGAACGCAGGTAGGCAGTCGCCTGTATTGGTTCAGGGACCAATGGACCTTCAGCCCTTGGGCACACAGCATTGTGTCCAAGGGACTAGGGGTGGAGCTGGATCAAGAACCCTCCTCCTCTAACCAGATTTTACCAGCCACCCACATCAATCCTACAGGATTACGTAACAGAATTGCTCAACAAACGAGCAATAAAGAAAGTAAGGCACCTAAAGTTTCAAGGCAGGTTATTCACTGTTCCCAAAAAGACTCCGATCAGCAAAGAGTGATCCTGGATCTGTCGCGTCTAAATCTCTACATAAAATGCGACAAGTTTCGCATGCTTACGGTAGCTCAGGTACGGACCCTACTTCCGCGTGGGGCCGTCACCACCTCTATCGATCTTTCAGACGCTTATTATCACGTCCCGATTGCGCGGAACTTCTCTCAGTTCCTCGGTTTCAGACTCGGGAATCAAGCCTACTCCTTCAGGGTCATGCCCTTCGGTCTGAACATTGCGCCCAGGGTATTCACCAAGCTGGCGGACACGGTAGTACAACAGCTCCGGTCCCGAGGGATATCCCTAGCAGCGTACCTAGACGATTGGATAATTTGGGCACCAACTGTTCCGGAGTGTCAGAAGGCCACGTCCATAGTCATCAATTTCCTGGAGTCGCTAGGTTTTCAGCTGAACAGAGAGAAGTCCCGCCTGACTCCGGAGTCCCGGTTTCAGTGGCTGGGTCTCCAGTGGGATCTGTCCTCCCACACGTTATCTCTCCCGCCTCCCAAGAGGAAAGAGATAGCATCTCTCACCAGGAGATTCCTCAAAAATCCATCGGCATCCCGCCGATCCCAAGAAAGAGTCCTTGGGTCTCTTCAATTTGCCTCAGTGACAGACCTCTCTTGAAAGCGAAATTAAAAGACATAAACAGAGTGTGGCGGAGTCGAGCAAATGTCAAGCTCAGAGACAAGGTCTCCTCTATCCCTCGAATCTTAAAGACAAGACTGCGGCCTTGGACCACAGTCAGAGGCCTGTCCAAAACAGTTCCGCTTCAATTTCCCCCTCCGGCACTAGTTATCCACACAGACGCTTCCCTAAGCGGCTGGGGGGGATATTCACCAAAACAGAAAGTACAAGGAACGTGGTCCACAATGTTTCAGCAGTTCCATATAAACACCCTGGAAGCTATGGCGGTCTTTCTAACTCTGAAGAAAATCCGCCCCCCCAACCGGATTCATATCAGGCTGGTGTTGGACAGCGCAGTGGTAGTTCATTGCATCAACAGGGCGGCTCCAAATCAGGTCGAGTAAACCAAGTAATGGTTGCTATCTTCTCCCTGGCGAACAAGCACGGCTGGCACCTGTCAGCCACCCACCTAGCGGGAGTACGGAACGTGGTGGCGGATTCCCTGTCCAGGACTACCCCGTTGGAGACGGAGTGGTCCCTGGATGTGGAATCTTTCAAATGGATTTGCCGCCGGGTTCCGGGCCTCCAAGTGGATCTGTTCGCAACGGAGAGCAACTTCAAGCTCCCCTGTTACGTGGCCCCCAACCTGGACCCTCAGGCGTTCGCCACAGACGCAATGACAGTAGATTGGAACAATTGGGAGAAGATTTATCTGTTCCCTCCAATAAATTTACTGCTGAAAGTATTACACAAACTCAGGACATTCAAGGGTCAACCAGCCCTAGTAGCCCCCTACTGGCCGAAGAGCAATTGGTTCCCTCTCCTTCAGGAACTGGGATTACGGAGTCTTCGGATTCCCAAGCCCATTCTGACCCAGACAGTACAAACCAAGACTGTGTCAGCTTCCTCAAGGATTCAGAATGCCCTAGCTTTATGGACTTTATAAAATTCGCAGCCCAAAAAGGAGCGAACATTGACCCTGTCAACACTCTGTTTTTAGAATCAGATAAAAGAGATTCTACTCTTAGACAGTATGACTCAGCAGTCAAAAAATTAGCCTCCTTCCTGAAAGCATCTGAAGCCAAAATCATGACGACTAATTTAGGGGTTTCCTTCTTTAGGTCACTGTTTGAAAAAGGCCTGGCTCCGGCCACTATTACCACAGTCAAGTCTGCATTGAAGAAAGTATTTCTTTACGGCTTTAAAATCGACCTTACAGATTCATATTTTTCATCCATCCCCAGAGCATGCGCTCGTCTGAGACCAGTATCACGTCCACATTCGGTTACGTGGTTTCTCAATGACGTCCTTAAGTTAGCATCAGAGTTGGATAACTTTCATTGCTCTTATCAGGATCTGTTAAGGAAGACATTATTTTTTGATTAGCTTGGCTTCAGGTGCTAGAATCTCAGAGCTGTCGGCTCTCACTAGAGGTGATAATTTTGTTAACTTCCTCCCGTCTGGAGAGGTCCTCCTTTCCCCTGACCCTAGATTTTTAGCTAAGAACGAAGACCCACAGGACAGGTGGTCTCCTTGGAAGGTGGTGCCCCTTCCTCAAGACCAGTCTTTATGTCCAGTTTATACACTTAAATCTTACCTTTTAAGAACTCCACAAAGTAAGTCGGGTCCTCTTTTTATCAGGGAGAAAGGTGGTACTCTTTGTCTGAACGCTATAAGACAACAAATTCTGTATTTCATTAAACAGGCCAACCCAGATTCAGTTCCTAAAGTTCATGATATTCAAGCAGTTGCTACTTCTATTAATTACTTTCATAATATGGACTTCTCAGAGTTATCTAAATATACGGGTTGGAAATCACCTCTAGTGTTTAAACGCCACTATTTAAAATCGCTCGAAGCCCTGAAATATTCTACAATAGCAGTGGGAAGTGTCATCTCCCCACCTTAAATAATCATTTCCTTATCCTTTCCTTTTCCCCCCCGCCCGCCTGCCTCATTTACTTCTCTGCTTATTCTCCTGGTTGATTATGCCTCACTGCCTGGCCCCTCATATTGATGTATCTTGTATCTACTGATGGAAAAGTGTAATCTGACATGCCATGATTGTTTTTTCTTACGGGGTACTGGACGGTTTTTATTTGGCTCCACGTACCCCAGATATGTGTATATATTAATTTTCATTAATCTTGTCTCTTACGTGTTTAGCCTAAGTTTACGTGTATAGTATTAAGGTTGTGTTTGCTTGTCTTGTGCACATTTCATGTTTCACCTACCTTTAAGTAATTTTAAGATTTTTGAGGTTTTTTCCCCGTCGTACCGGGGACCTCCCCTTATTTCATAGTATTAAGTTTTTTGATGTGCCTTAGATTTAATATACCTTAGTTTTAGTATTCTTGCTACATGAAAGAGATTACTTGATTAAAATTATTTTCGTTAAGTTTTTGCATTTTTCTTCAGATTACCCCCTTTTTCCTTGTAGTTGCAGCCTTGGCATGATTCTCTATCACTATTTCACCGGCTGACACGGGACTGGACTCAGAAAAGGGATTTTGACAGAGGAAAAATCTATTTCTGAGGAAGGTCCCGTGTCACCCGGTGACCCTCCCTGGCTCACCTAGTACTCCCCCCCCCTACTTGCACATGCCAAGTCTGGGGTTAGTGCTAGCATGGAATGAAGTAGGTGGCGCTGGTGTCGCCGTCCTGGCGGGTATTGAGTGTAGGGGCTGTAACGGCTCACCGCTCTATTCCGGGGGTTTTGATAAGGAGAGATCTTTCAAGTATATTTCCGTGGTAGTGGTATTTCACTCACCCTTCTTTATACCGACGTCTTCCTAGAAGACGCTCGACTGGGGGTAGTAACCCCAGCTTTCCTGAAAGCTCTTTTTCTCTGGTATATCTAGCATTATTATACCTAGAAATTCGTGCTGTAATGGAATTTCACCGGGTGACACGGGACCTTCCTCAGAAATAGATTTTTCCTCTGTCAAAATCCCTTTTTTATTTTTGTACATGCATAAATATGATGCAAAGGTAATTTCAGCACATTCACTTAGTGTACTTTTACAAGATGTGATACCCATTTGCAAAGTTACTGCACTTTTCAAAGATGATACCCCTGCAGAAAATGCTTGTTTAATATTTGAAGTACATTTATAAGTTTTCATGCTTTTAACTGTAAAATCGATATGGAAAATTTATATTTATATTTCTGTACATAAATATCATACAAGTATTATGTCCATTTGCAAAGTCTTTGTCACAAGGACTTTATATGACCTCGAGATGAGGTTGTTCAGTCATGCTCATTTGATAAAATGAATTCTTTAATGTAATATCAGAGATGTAACTAAGAGTTGTATAAGTGTCATTCTTTGAAAATTACTCTGTTCACCTCGGAGAAAAGTGCTGGTGCAATCTGTATGTGCATGTAATTACAGCACGTTCAGTTGGTGTACTTTTACAAGATGTGATACCCTGCATTTTTCAAAGATGATACCCCTGTAGAAAGTGTGTATAATTTTTAAGTTTTCGTGTTTTTAGGTGTAAAATCAGAATGGAAAATTTGTATTTATATATTTGCGCATAAATATGATACAAAAGCGGTACAGTTACTTTCTTACAGTATCTCTCTCTCTCTCTCTCTCTCTCTCTCTCTCTCTCTCTCTCTCTCTCTCTCTCTCTCTCATTCGTGGTTAGCGCTCAAACATACGTTTACAACTTATTATTCTCTGTACGTCATTACCTGTACAGTATATAATTTTAAATTGATTGAATTTTACCTGTACTGTACTACCTTCTACGAACATTATGTACATGTTTTCGATGTTTTATGGAATTGTACTTTTGTTGATTGTGACGTTTTGCCTAGTGACGCAAAGAAAACGGCTTTTACTCTGTGACAAAGAAAACGGCATCCCATGAATTAGGGGTAACATTAGTATATGTGCGCACCTACTGTAAATGCGCTATTATGAAACTGTGCAGTACTCAATTTTAAGTCAACCATTTACTGTATTCCTTTTTTAAGGGTAATAAGCTAAATTTTAAATAAAATTACACTAACTTTAGTTCATTTAAAAGTTAGGTTTTAAATGAGCATGATTAGAGTCATATTTAGTACTTAAACTCTGGAAATAAACATTTATTAGCATTTTTAAAGACCATGCCAAACTTACGCGAAAATTCACCTTGCACGAGGGGCTCCGGAACCTAACCTCGCGTAATTTCGAGGTATGACTGTATTATGTCATTATACATTTTCTGTAAATAAATGCATAGAATTCCCATTATGATTGTCGAACACTTTCACTCCAATACCATATATGTCCGTATGTATGGACTGTGGACATATCTGATAAGGAAAAATGAAAAATCAGATGGATGCATCTGGTAAAGTTGGAGATCTAAATATTGGCGCGCGCACGCGCAGCGGGAAATTCAGTCCAGGGAAGAATTTTAAATCTACAGACAGACTTCGCACTCTTCAACTCATCCTAAGCTTTAATCAGGTTTATTTCAGCATATTGTTTCTAATATTCTTATATTAATATATTTTCAAACAAAAGAAATATCAGAGACCAACTTGAGTGATATGAAATAATGATCTCAGTGGAGTAATAAACAACAAAGAACTACGAAGGATTATTTTTCTTTTCAGACCGTTATTAAGCAATTAAGCAGATGTCTCGAGATGACAACACCATCTGTCACACTGTTTCCAGATTTACAAGTCAAGCTCGCAACATTATCATGAATGTTCATCGTTACTTCAGCTCAAAGTGGGGAGCACACTCAAGAAATGAAGTTTTTGAGAAGACCGCCAAAGCTACAGGAGTACCAGCCAACACTGAAAAAAATCAAGTGACAGTCATCTGAGTGCAGCAATGACCCCTTCTCTTCACCTGTATACCCCAGGAAGAGGATTCGAGTGAAGGACAAGGTGGATAGTTTTGAAAATGAATGTATTCGAAATGAGATTTTGTTGTGTTGCATGTGGGGAGTGAGAAGGGGTTTGTCAAAGATGCGCTATTGTTGCTTCGGTCAAAAAATGGTGCCAAAGGAGACTACCATGACTCCATGGACCATGAAAGATTTTTAACGTGGTTTGAAGAACAACTACAGTATTGCTTAATATAGAAGATAGATCTCTCCTCATAATGGACAATGTTTCCTACCACAGCAAAATAGAAAATAAAGTGCCTACAAACAGCAACAGAAAAAGTGAAGTCATAGAATGGCTCTCTTCCAATAACATCACCCATGACCCATCAGCATCAAAGCTAAAATTGCTACAGCTTGCTAAGTGTCACAAAGGAAAACAGAGGTAAGTGATAGACGAGATAGTCCATGCAAATGGTCATGATGTGCTCAGACTGCCACCATATTATTGTCAGTTTAGCCCCATAGAACTTATATGGGCTCAAATAAAGGGAGATGCCAGAAAAAGTAACTCTAATTCAAATCAATCTCTGAAAACTGTTGAGCAGCTTACGAGACTGGCGATAGACAAAGTTACAACAGAAGACTGGAGGAAATGTTTTCACCATGTCAAGAAATTAGAAGATGATTATAGAAGTAAAGATGTTGCTAGAGAGCATATGTTTAAAAGTTTTGTTATTGACATTGGAGATGACAAAAGTGACAATGATGATATTGATATTACAGATAATGACACGGACAGTGATATATCTCTATGATTTTCCATTTTGTCATTAAAAAGGTGTTGACATAACAGTGTATGTATAATTTTCCTTTCTTTAAATAGGTAATTGCTAACTACAGTATATTCATGAGTTTCCTTTTTTGTTTGTGTAAGATGATGTGTTAGCTGATGAACCTGCTAGCAGCGCCTAAGTGCCACCCATATGTGACGTCATTGTCCACGTCACAAGCTATCTGTACTTCCGTCTTCCACTGTGAGTCAGTTGCAATGAAGATAAAAAACCACAATGAGTATCATTTCCTGATCCTGCCTAGCATTAGACCCAACATGGCGCAGTGAATGAAGAAATAGGACCTACAGCCATAACCATAGTACAGCATGCCACCACTGCCAAGACGACCCTCGTTTGCATCCCCTAGGGGCAGAATTGCAAGGACAGGAAATTCAGGAACCGGCGTCAGGATACCGCTGGCTTCAATGCTGCAGGCTCAACACGCGTTACAAACCCAGCAACAGGCCATCCAGAACCTTCAGGCTGAGATAACAGCGTTTCCACTCCGGGGTAGCAACGTCCCCCAACCAAGGATCCCTTCGTCAGCAGCTCCAGAAAAGTGCGAGGCTGAGGTGTCCCCTGCAGCCTTCAGGTCTTGGAAACGGTCAATGGAGTGTTGGTTGCAGCTATGCAAGGTGAAGCCTAACGAGGCTGTTCATCACATAAGGCTACATTGTGTCCCGATATTGCAACGTGCACTTGATTCTAGATATACCACGTGCAGTGGAGTGCCCTCTCTACTGAAGGGGCATTCAATGCGGTTAAGCAATTAGTGGTAAAAGCTTCTAATCAAGCAGTGCAGTGGCTAGAGTTTTTGATTTGGCCCAAGAGCCTAGTGAGTCCTTTTAATGATTTTTTATTAAGTGCACGCAAAAGGCTACCAATTGTGCATTCACATGTCCTAATTGTAATCATGTTTTATCTGAATATATGCTATTGTGTAAGCTCATGGTAGGCCTAAGTGATAAAGTGCTAAAAAGGCAAGTATTTCAATCATGTAATGATATTCGTGGTATCGACTCCCTCAGTCATGTGCAGTGCGTTTGAGGCCGCCCGTGACGACGCCCTTCGTAATAGGGCATGGCTTAGCAGCTCCCCTAGAGCAGCTGCTGCTGAAGTGTGTGAGGAAGAGCCCGAGGTGGCTGCCACCCTTAGTAAATGTGACAAGAGTGCCCCTGTGAAAGTACAATCACGCCCCTGTGGTAATTGTGGTATTCGTCATACCCCTGGGTATTCCTCATGTCTCACGAGAAAGAATGACATGTCATGGGTACAGTAAACTGGACACCTGAAGAAGTGTTGCAGAGGGTGGAGCGGCAAGAAAAACGTCAGTGGTCTGGCAGCGGAGTCAGACAGCGAGTGCAGACTCAACTGAGTGGTCCGGTGTACAAGCAGTGCCAGACACTGGTGCCCAGGTTTGTGTTGAGGGACCCGCTATTCTTGCGACGTTGAACGTGAAACCAGCTACGTTGAGGTTGAAGGGAGGGTTAAGAGACTTTGCCAACCAACATCTGAAGTGTTTAGGGTCGACCTTGTGTACTATAGAATTCAAGGGGAGGCACACAACCCAGGAAGTGTATTTTGTAAAGTCTGCCATTGACTTTTATCTATCCTTGGACGCTTGCAAGAAACTAGGTCTTGTGCCAGAAACGTTTCCAAACCATGCCCCCTTCTCGGATTCCGCCCCCAACAGCAGCAAGTGCGACCCATACGTCGAAGCAACCGATCAACCTGCAAGACCGTCGACCATCCCGTTTCCCCTACTGAGGGGAATATTACCAGATTGGAAGACTGGTTATTAGCCCATTTTTCAAGCACGACCTTCAACACCGAGAGAG
Organism: Macrobrachium rosenbergii; assembly: GCF_040412425.1. Taxonomy (NCBI): domain Eukaryota; kingdom Metazoa; phylum Arthropoda; class Malacostraca; order Decapoda; family Palaemonidae; genus Macrobrachium; species Macrobrachium rosenbergii. The sequence continues at coordinate 62,982,615 of NC_089756.1, forward strand.
AGCCCCTCCCGGTAATGGAAGGGGAACCCCACCGTATCCACCTATTACATGATGCAGTTCCTTAAGCCTGCCACACACCTGCGTCAGTACCCAAGCACTGGGAAAAAGAGGTGAAAGCCCAGTTGGAGGAAGACATTAAGAGAGGGGTCTTACAGCGAGCTCCCCCTGGGGAGCCCATAGAATGGTGTTCACGTATGGTGGTCGTGGTCAAGAAATCGGGGCAACCAAGACATACAGTCGACTATCAAAAGCTCAACGCAAGTTGTAGGAGGGAGACCCACCATACCCCCACGCCCTTCGATATGGTATCCAGCATTCCCCTCTGCTCATACAAGACTGTGGCCGACGCCTATTGGGGATTTCACCAGGTGGAACTGGACAAGGAAAGCACACCCCTAACTACATTCATCACACCTTGGGGCAGGTATCAATACCGAAGGACACCAATGGGGCATTGTTCTGTTACGACACATATACACGTCGCTTCGATGATGCCATTGAAGAAGTACCCAGGATATTCAAGTGTGTGGACGACACACTCCTCTATGATTCATGCGTGGAAGGGGCCTTTTGGCATGTGTATGACTTCCTCACAGTCTGTGCATCTAAAGGTATCACCTTAAAACCAGAAAAATTTAAGTTCTGCAAGAAAGAAGTGGAATTCGTCGGGTTTGACATCGGTTGGGACTCCTACAAGCCTTCAGAAGAGTGTCTATCTGCCATCAGAAGTTTTTCGATGCCCCAAAAGCCCAAAATATCTGACATTACGTCATGGTATGGTTTCGTCAATCAGCTGGCCCCCTTCCTGACAACAGTGCCCATCATGACCCACTTTAGAGACCTACTGAAGAAGCCCTCAGGCAAACAGGTCTATTGGGATGAGCACCTTCAGGAGAAGTTTCGTCAAGTGCAAGACACCGTCTGCAAGTTAGCCAAGGATGGCCTCACCTACTACGACAAGCTATGATCGACTGTTGCAGTCACTGACTGGAGTAAAGAGGGTGTGGGCTTCGTCATCCTCCAGCAATATTGCAGCTGTACCTCCGTCGACAACCCCTTCTTCTGTAGAGATGGTTGGAGAATAGCGCTTTGTGGCAGTTGTTTCCTCACGCCCGCCAAGTCTGGGTATGCAGCGGTGGAGGGGGAAGCCCTTGCGGTGGCCTGTGTTTAAAAAAGGTGCAGCTGTTCTTATTGGGCTGCCCGAACTTGACAATTGTCACAGATCACCGCTCTTTAGTCAAGTTACTAGGCAATAGAAGTCTCTGCAATATTACCAATCCCAGACTGTTTAGATTGAAGGAGAAAACACTATCATATAATTTCCATGTTAAATACCTACCAGGAAAGAGAAATCATGCTGCTGACTTCCTCTCTCGAGTTCCTGCCCTGAGGACTGTGCCAGATAGACAGGATGAGAGCTTCAACGAAGAATTAACAATTGCCATGGTGTCAGCAATCACAGAATACCTACAGGAGCAGTGCACCATAGATGAGAAAATTGTTGAAGAGGCTGCCCTGGACGACCCAGCATATCAGCTACTAGTCGCTCGAGTGACTGCAGGGGAATGGAACCCGAAGAAATCCCAGTATCAGGGAACATTTATCTACATCTGGCAACCTGGTCACATACTGTTTCAACAACAGTTGCATCCGCCTTGTCATCCCCGAAGGGCTCCGCCATCAGGTAGCCGCCAACCTTCATGCTGGATACAATGTTGAGAAGAGCGAGACATTCAGTCTATTGGCCGGGCATCGAGGGTGACCTCCAGCATCATCGTTCACAGTGTATATCGTGCGATGCCCACTCACCATCACTGCCTGCCGAAGTCATGAAGATGACCCCTGCCCCAGAGTATCCGTTCCAACAGACCGTCATGGACCTGTTTCAGCTTGAAGGACACAGGTACATGGCATACTGCGACAGGCTTACAGGCTGGCTAGAAATAGCCCACTTCCCTAATGGCACCTCATCTGCAAAGGTCATGACAAAACTTAGGAATTACTTCACTCGATGGGGAGCACCTGAACAATTGTCTATGGACGGCGGCACCAAACTAGTGAGCGAAGAAATGATGGTCTCCTATAGGAGATGGAGAGTTGACATACGCCTATCATCTGCCCACTACCCGCAGTCAAATGGGAGAGCAGAGGCCGCAGTTAAGTCCGCAAAGAGGATAATTAGAACAAGTATCAATGGGACTGGGAGCCTCGATAACAACAAGGTGTCATTGGCCATGCTACAGTACCTGAACACACCCTTGAGGGGTATAAATAAATCTCCGGCACAACTGGCAACTGGGAGACAGCTACGCGATGGTGTACACACTGCAAAACTCAACTATATGGTAGAAAATCCATTAGAAAAAGAGAACGTCAAGTAGCAGAAAGAAAAGAGAAGGTAATTGACAGCAGCACCAACAGGAGGCTCACACCCATACAGCCAGGCACACACGTTAGGGTTCAGAACCAGATGACTAAGGCCAGGGACAGGCTGGGAATTATAGTCGAGCAACGACCTCATAGGCAGTACACAGTAAGACTAGATGGCAGTGGGCGTTTGTCGATAAGAAACAGACACCTCAAGGCCATTGAACCACCCGCCAGTTAGCCAACAGGAACCACTCCTACCGATGATGAAGTGGCTCATGAGCCTAAGTCTTCCCCATTAACACCAAAGGTACGGCCCACAAGGAAGAGAGAGGCCCCTGCCTGGATGAACGATTATGTAAAATTAACCATGCTTTGGTTCTGCATTTTACAAAATGAAAGTATTTTTTTTTTTACTGCATTTAAATGTACCTTGATTTCGTATTTGCTAATGTGATGATTATTTCACCTGATATGCTAATGCCACTGATGTTGAACTCTCTCTCTCTCTCTCTCTCTCTCTCTCTCTCTCTCTCTCTCTCTCTCTCTCTCTCTCTACTTTTCCATCATCTTAATGTTGCCATTACTCATTATGATTATGGTTTACCATACCTGTCTCTAATGTTTTTCTTTAAAAGTGTTGAGCATTTCGTTTATATTGTCTGTCTTTGAAGTTGCCAATGTGTTGTCAATGATAAGTTTGAAAATATTACCCTCCTCATAATATTTTGGGAGGGAGAGGTAAGATGTGTTAGCTGATGAACCTACTAGCAGCGCCTAAGCGCCGCCCATATAAGTGACACCATTGTCCACGTCACAAGCTATCTGTACTTCCATCTTCCGCTGTGAGTCAGTTGTAATGAAGATACGAAACCATGCTGAGTATCATTTCCTGATCCTGCCTAGCATTAGACCCAACAGTTTGAATATATAATAGCATAAAAATATATCTGTTTATAATTTCCTTTCATTTGGTTTCAATAGACAAGGGAATAACAATGTATCTGTATAATTTTTCATTCTTTTTGTTTCAATAGGTAATGACATGGCTATATGTATGATTTTCCTTTACTTTTTTAAATAATAATAATGACGTAACAAAATATGTAACATTTTCTTTTCTTTTTGTTTGTATTGATAGCCTAGTGACATTATGAATGAAAGCCTACTGTATATGATTTTATTTGTTTTTATGACATAATATATCAGTATGAATTTTCATTCTTTTTAATTTTTGTTTAAATATATAAAGCTATAACAGTCTTCTGATTCGTCTCATTGTCCTACATGCACTACAGTATATAGTGATGCAGGGGTGTGGGAACGTTTACAGGAATTACACTTACTCATATATGAATTAAATGATTCAAGAATAATGAATTATCTCAGGAGTAAACTAAGCAAATGTTTCCTCAACATTCTTGTATAAGCAATTAGAAAAAATAGATTGTTTATCAAATGCAACATGTATATAAAGGAAATAAACATTCTGGTGAAAGATTATTCATTTTTTCTTATCAGATATGTCCAGGCATACGGACATATATGATACTGGAGTGAAAGTGTTCGACAGTCATAATGGGAATTCTATGGATTTATTTACAGAAAATGTAATGACATAATAATACAGTAAGTATTGTCGAAACTGCAAACTTCTCATGTCATTAATTGGCAACTGTCAACGGCGCCTCAAAGCTTTCGCTGTTTGCAAATCATCGTCTCTTGGCACTACTCAAACTGAGTCATGTACAGATGCAACATAATACGACATATTCTTCATTTTCTCTTCACATATCACACGCATCTAAAATCTGAAAGCACCAGCGTATTCAGGGTGAATTTATAGTATGAAAACACAAGTTTTATTTTATCTTGCATGCATGAATGATGCAAAATCCGACGATATGTAAAAACAGGTATAAAGAATGAAATGCTTCTCTCTTCACTTTTACTCATAATTCCTTTGTGTTTTATCTTACTGATTTCTGGAAATCAAGATTTAGTTGTATAATTAATACCGAATCCTATGGTATGACCAAAACTTTCCTACTTGTGTAAAACGTGAGATAAATGAAGAAATATAAACATACAGCAAGTTTTCTGAGCTACAGAAGTTAAAATGAAACGGTGAGCGAGCTGCAGACCTCCCAGTACCAGCCAATCAGAGGCAGCCAAACAAACGTCTCCTAGGCCCAAGAATCTATTTTTTTTTTTTTATTTATTTATTTATTTTTTTAATGGCCAGTCAAGGTACCTATCCAAAATGCCTTTCCAGATGATTTCCACTTCTCCGGGTACTTAGCGGGCCTCATTCGCCTTCTTCGGATCTGATTTGCAGCATAACACTTTTACTTAGCCAGATGTTCCCTCTCTGTCTTCTCTCTTCATTGTATCTCCACCCACGAGGCTTAGAGTTCTTGGTCTCCTGTGGGGAACGTCGCTGGGTCCCTCTTGCCATGTGCCTTAGGTGACGTCACCGCCCCCCCCAACATACCCATATAGTTACTATAGATTGAGCTTGCTCCACTCAATGTTCGGATGCTAATTAATTCAATGTCTGCTGTGGTTAGTCCCAGCTCACGGCACAGCAGGGAGGTTCGTCTCGATGTTCCCTCTCCAGTTACACGTTATGCTTTCTACCATTGGTTGTTTACCAGTACGACTGAATGCATAGCTCCTTATGGCCGGCTTATCATATTTTCCTATCTTCTCCAGGTGGTATACGTCGATGGCGTTGACATTGGAGTCTGCTGTTACTTGGAAGTAGATGATATATGATCGCTCCTCGTTCCATATGATTACACCCAGTTTCCGTAGTCCCTCAACTGTTGAAATCCGGGGCTCACTAATGATGTTGTATCCTCTTCCAGAGAGCTTCTGCTGGACCAGCTCCTTAATTGTATCGTGCCGCTTGATCCTCCAGGGTTGTACAGCTGGGCATACCTGGGTGATATCATGTAAGGTTCCGGGGAATGGGAAGCCCGGATCACATTGGCCGCTAATGTCACGTCCCCTGGCTGAGCGGGCAGGAGTCATCAGTAGTCCAAGCCTCGTCTTGATGGCGTTGATATACGTGCCGCCTCTCATCAATTTGGTTCCTGCGTCGATCCATTTTGGCTTCGGTTCTTGCGGGCATCCTGCAAAGTTAAGTTAAGTATACCTTAGTTTAACCAGACCACTGAGCTGATTAACAGCTCTCCTAGGGCTGGCCCGAAGGATTAGATTTATTTTACGTGGCTAAGAACCAATTGGTTACCTAGCAACGGGACCTACAGCTTATTGTGGAATCTGAACCACATTATAGCGAGAAATGAATTTCTATCACCAGAAATAATTTCCTCTAATTCTTCATTGACCGGTTGGAGAATCAAACGCGGGCCCAGCAGAGCGCTAGCTGAGAACGGTACCCACCTGTCCAATGAGGAACTCAGGGGGGCATCCTGCAGTCCACGTCCGTCAACGGTTTGATATACTAGTCCTTTCCAGTCAGGTGGCTGTCGTCTTGGTGCTGAGTTAAGGGCCCTGATTGCTAACTTGGATATTAGTTGGTCCAGGGATCTGGTTAGGCAGGTGTAGCACTTAATGATTTCTTTGGGGATTCCATGGGAAAAGTTGTAAATTCTGAGCCCTCCGTCTCCTACATCCACATAGAAAGCTGCAGTCGGTGTGTCCCCGAGAAGATGTAGGGCCTTCCGAGTGACCTTCCTCACTTCTAGATCAAGCTGGATAAGGTGGTAGCAACGCAGGTCTCCATGCAAGACCAAATGGCGAAGGTGAGGAATCGCCATGGTCTTGAGCGCCCACAGCTTTTGTTGCGGCTTGAGGGGGGGGCCTTCTGCAGATGCCCCAGTTCGCTCTTGATTTTTCCGACTATAGTACCAGGATCCATTCTCCACTTCAGCCTCAGCCCTTTCAAGGCAGCAGGCCCAGAGCTCAGTCTAGGCCTAGGACGAACCTGTGCTTCTCGTCCCGACCTTTTAAGGAGCCCTCTTCCAAGCCTGCTACTCGGAAGTGAGGACCCTTTCCTCCATGCCCCAGTAGGAGCCAGGCTCCTCCATTACTGGGAAAGGTGGAGCATAAGAGGAGCAGAAGAGTGGATTGTGTCAGTGGTGAAACAGGGCTACTCCATCCCATTCAGGGAGAAGCCCCCATTAGTCAACACACCTACCATGCTGACCGCCTATTCAGCAGGATCCGAGAAGTATTCGGCCCTCTCCGACAAAGTGTCAGCCCTCCTCAAGAAAACAGCCATCGAGAAAGTCAAAGAGGTCCAGTTGGGTGATTTTTACAACTGTCTCTTCATAGTCCCCAAGGCATCAGGGGTTGGAGGCAAGTACTGGACATAAGCGCCTTGAATTTTTTTGTCGAAAAGATAAAATTCAAGATGGAAACAAGTCACTCTGTCATGTCATCCATTCACCAGGGTGACTGATGACTACTATAGACATGCAAGATGCCTATTTCCACATCCCTATACATCCAGAATCCAGGAAATATCTACGTTTTGTGTTTCACAACAGTGTACCAGTTTCGGGCCTCAGGCTTTGGCCTTTCGACCACTCCACAAGTGTTCACCCGAGTCCTTCCTCCACTCTCCAAGTGGCTTCATCTGATGGGGATAAACATCTCCCTCTTCTTAGACGAATGACTCCTTCGATCACCGTCGAAGGAAAGGTGCATGGAGGACCTTCGGAAGACCCTTCGTTTATCAGAAGAGTTGGGTCTGCTAATCAACCTTCAGAAGTCCCAGCTGGTTCCATCACAGACGATTCTCTATTTGGGGATGATGATAAACTCTCAGAGTTTTCACGTTTTTCCATCACCCGAAAGAGTTCAGTCATGCCTGAAGAAAGTCGACAAGATCCTCGCCCGCCAAACTTGTTCGGCGAACAAATGGATGAGCCTTCTAGGTACCTTAGCCTCCATGGAGCAGTTTGTTTCCCCAGGAAGGCTACATATGAGAACTCTTCAGTTTTATCTGCAGGCCAGCTGGAACAGGAAAGCTCATCCAGACAAATTTGTCTTCCCGATATCTCAAGAAATCAAGGAGGATCTCTGGTGTGGTAGGTTTGGTTTGGGAACGGAGACTTTATTTTTGTGGTTTGGGAAACAAAAGCAGTAAGGTGATGTTTTGTTTTGCTTTTGCTTCCGTTTTTGTTATTGAGTTTTTTAGTTGTTATTATTTTAGTTGAATGTATTCAATAAATGTATTCAAAAAATATTTTCATTTTGATTACTTCCAGTTCATTCTGAGCTTCAAGGAATGAGATAGTATAAAGAAAAGAATAAAATAGAAACAACTTCTGCCCTTCTAGACTGCCCTTGCGCCAGTTTTTATGCGACTTAAAACTGGATAAATGCGAAGTGTACTACTGTACTGCAGAACACTGATAGATGATGTGTGGTATATGCTGAACTATTTAGTAGCTTCATTCTTTGAAAACAATCAATTGTCATAAACTTGCAGTGGTGGTTTGTTTCAATGACCTTATGTAAAAGACATATTGTGGAAGTATAAGGGTGCAATATTTTTTTCTACTTGAGTACTAATTCAATGTCATCTGTTTGCACACTGCTGCGGTGGACTATATCTTATTACTGCTACTGATAAGCATTTCTCTTTGTTTGATCAGAGAGAGCCCTAATGCTGTAAGGGGAAATATGTACATATATATGTGTTTTCTTGTTTGGATTAAAGACCCTAAGGTTGAAGGGACAAGTAAATACTAAGTATACATATGTCCATATAATCTGTCTAATCTATTTTGTATGCACTGCTGTACTATTCTCTTAAGCTGAATTGCAGGCAGAGAGTAATTAGTTTGTAGAAAGTTGGTATGATTGAGTGTTTATGTTGTAGTTTGTCTTGTTAAAAAGCTTTACAGTTTGCATTTTTGTGTGTACATATATGTTTGAGTATTATTGTTCTAATTTTGGTCACCCAGTATTGTAAAAGGGGCCCAAAATTCCATTTATTAGTTGTAAGTTAGTTTATAGAATAAATTAATATTAAGGAAAATTTAGTCTGAATAGCCTTACATATTTCCACTTGAAACCATCTGCTTTTACTTTATATGACACTTTAATTATCTCTTCTGGCTCCTAAACTGGTGGTGGAAGTCAGAAGGCAGGCTTTAAGAAGGGAAGTCCCTTCTTCCTTTGAACCCCAACCTAGACTTCTACACAGACACGTCAGATCAAGGTTGGGGGAGTGTTTCTAGGCACCCAAGAAGCTAACAGCAATTCAGCTGGGCCTTCAGCATTTTGCTTCAATAGTCCGCAACCAAGTCGTGACCGCACACTCAGACACTAGTACGAAACTGACGTATATCAAGAAGCAAGGGGGGATGCATTCGTTCTCCCTTTGCGAAGCAGCGAGAATCCTCCTTTTATGGGCAGATCACAACCAGACCAAATTGGTGATGCAGTTCATCCAGAGCAAGCTCAATGTCCTTGGGGAAGGGTTGAGTCGCAGTCAGGTACTCTCCACAGAGTGGACTCTTCATCTGTAGGTGTGCGAGGATCTGTGGACGCTGTGGGGGAGACCTCTTATAGATCTGTTTGCGATGTCCAAGAATCATCATCTACCAGTCTTTTGCTCTCCAGTACCAGACCCTCTAGCATGGGCGACAGACGCCATGATACAAGACTGGTCGAACAAGGATCTCTACACCTTCCCGCCATTCTGCATGATATGAGAAGTCCTCAACAAGTTCCGCAACCACATGAAGATCACGATGACTCTATTGGCCCCGTTCTGGCTGCGACAGGAATGGTTCCCGGATCTCCTCAAGCTGCTGCTGGACTTCCCACGGTTGTTACCACAGCGACCAAGTCTGCTCAGACAACCCCACTTCAGGTGGTTCCACCAAGGATTGTCCACTCTGGCCCTGACAGGGTTCACACTGTCAAGAAACTCCTCAGACAGAAGGGGTTTTCAAGAGCAACTTCAGAGGCTATTGCCAAGTGTAGACGCTCCTCTTCCGACAAAGTCTATCACGCCAAGTGGACAATCTTCAGAACCTGGTGTAGAAGACATGATATCCCATCTTCTAAGACGTCTATAGCATACACTGCCGAATTTCTCCTTTACTTGAGGACATCTAGGGGCCTGCCCTCCTCTACAATCAGAGGATACAGGGCTATGCTGAGTTCAGTGTATCGGTACAGAGGTATGGATCTCTCTGTTAATGAAGACCTTTCCGATCTCATTAAATCCTTCAATACCCCCAAATCCAAGGGGCAAGAGGCCGTCTCTTGGAATCTATATGTAGTTTTGAAGTGGCTCTCTGGACCCCGGTTCAAGCCTCTTCGTTCTGCTTTGTTACGAGATCTTACCAGGAAGACCCTCTTTCTTGTGACATTAGCAACAGCCAAAAGGGTCAGTGAGAGCACTGAGGTACTACTTGCACAGAACGGAAAAGATTCGAGGTCCTACAAGTAATTTGTGGTGCTCAATTAGGAATCCGTCTCGTGCCCTATCAAAGAAAAGCTTGTCTTTTTCTTGAAGGATCTGATCTCTGAGGCCCATTCTAATGTTGGAGAAGAGGCTTTAACATCCGTCAAAGCTAAAGCTCATGAGATCAGAGCTGTCTCTACATCTTTAGCCTTCAAGCACAACCTGTCTCCATCATCAGTGCAAACCTATCTTCGTGACCCATTATATTCGTGATGTGGAAACTATTTTTGAAAATAGTAGTACTTTAGAGCCGTTATCCGTGGCTGGCATGGTGTAGGGGGAGGAAGCATAGGAAACCTTTCTTCCTTCCTTTTCTCTTTGCCTTAAACTTAGGTGTTGAGTCGTAAGGGGAGCCTGGGGGTTACTGTATTGTGTACCTGGAGACCCACCAGTCTTAGCTTTAGTGGGTGGGTGGTGTTTTTATATTTTGTGGTGTAGGTGATCCTTGTGTTCATTGATTCTGGTCATTTGGTTGGTCAGTATGTGCCCAGGGCAGGGGCAACTGGCTTCTTGTATACTTTGTTAGTCACCGGGTTCATTCCTTGCTGCAAAGCACCTACTGATGTAGAGGTGCATCTGGCCAACTCGCCACACCCTACATGGTAAAGATGAGTGCCAACCAGAGGCAGCATCTACCTGCAGCAGCTCTCTTACAAGGTAAGGAATGACAAGCATTGTAACAATGCTAATTTTGCTGTCCTCTAACTCATTATCATCCATAATGTTTTGGGGTGGCTATTCCAAATATCCCTCTTCCATGTTAATCTGAGATTCAGCAGTGTAATTACTTGGTAAGTTACATATATAAAAATGACATTTTTATGATAAAATCAAGTTTTATATATATTTACCAAGTAATTATGAATCAAGCCCTCCATCCTCCCCTCATATGGAATGAAGGGCAAAAAACAACTGAATTGCACTGTTGAAGTCATTCCTCTCATATCCTGAAAGTGGGCGGGGACTAGTCACCTAAACTGACACTAGCACTAATTTCAAATTTTTAAGCTGCCAGTGAGTGAAACTATAAGCAATGTAATTAATTGGTAAGTATATATAAAAATGACATTTTTATAATAAAATAAGGTTTTATATATAGTTACCCAGTAATTACATAGCTATTAACCCTTTAAATCCGACTGGACGTATTTTACGTCAACAAAAATTGTCTGTCAGGTGCCGAGTGGACGTAAAATATGTTGACTACAAAAAGTCTTTTTAAATATTCACGAAAAAATACTTATAGGCCTAGTTTGCAGAAAATTTTAAATCACGCGCCTTGAGGGATGCTGGGAGTTCACGGATCACGCTGTTGTTTTGTTTACAAGCGTGACCCAGCTGCGCATGTGCGAATTTCTTTCTTCTCGCACTACAAAGCATCAGCAACGCATCGTCAGAGAGCGATTTCTCGACACATTCATGTTTTGCCGAACTTGTGCAAGTGTTAGCGTGTTTGTGACGCAATAGGACATACGCAGAGATGTCCCAACATCGTCAGGACCGTGAAAGGCGCGTATTGCCTGTCGGTAGTGAGCATGTGAGGCGCATTTTAGATTTGGATGTTGGAGAGGGACCAAGCACCCAAGGTGGCCCATCTTTTCAACGCCGTGTTGTACGGCTGTACCCTGGGCCTTTTACGACCCCTAGGAAACATCGGGGTGTCCTGAGAGGCATTCGTAAACATTTGGGAGGCCTCCAACAAAAGGACATTGATAAGTACTTGTTGGAGCTCAATCGAGAGCAGGTGGAAAGTCCTCATTTTGATGGCAGTTGGTCATCTAGTGACGAGGACATCACGCCCGATGTCAGTGATGACGAGTATTTGCCCCCAATGTCCATATGAGAGCCACAGCATGAAAGTGAACTAGAGTTCAGTGGTTTCAGTGCTTATGAGGGGGGTACAAGACAGAAAGCGATGGTGAAAGTGAGGGAGATGGGCCAGTGGGGGGAGCGTGAGGTCGTGCCCGTAGAAGGTCGCAATGTCGCGGCAGCCTAACATGCACCCATTCACGGCAGCACCTGGACTGACCGTCCCTGTGCCTCTCACTGCACTGGGGTTCATTCAGTTCTTCCTTACGCGGGAATTGCTGGAATACCTCATTGCAGAGACGGCCGATTACGCTCGGTACTGCCGTGAGGAACTGCAGACGACATTGTCGTATCGATGGCGGGCTGCAACCTCACGGACATGGCTCATATTTTGGGGCTCCACATTTTTTTGGGAATGATGCCTGCTGCCGACGTCAGTCAATATTGGAGGCGTAATTTTTTTTAAGTACGCCCAATGTGCCCGGCATTATGCCCCATGATAGTTTCCTGGCATTGGACAGGTATTTCAACGCCTTCAACCAAAGGGCCATACCCCGGAATAACCCAGATCGCCTTATCTTAGTCCGCCCAGTGTTGGAGTACATTCGTGAATGGTGCCAGTTTCTCATGGTTCCTTCCAAGAACCTTTCTTTGGATGAGGGGATGATGCCATACAAAGGGCGTCTAGGCATAAAAGTGTACAACCCCAAGAAGCCAAAGAAATATGGTGTGAAGTTATTTTTTATTACGGAATCCAACACTGCATACGTCGTTGACTTCTCTGTATATTCCGGGGTCTTCTCCACGATGCGTGACACTGTCTTCCGTCTTGTGGATCGTTTCCTTGACCAGGGATACCACCTGTTTATGGATAATTATTATAACTCGGTATCCCTGGCCCAGGAACTGTATGAAGCAGGTGTGCACATCAGTGGTACCCTTCGGTTGGTGCGTGGGGCCCCGAATGTCCTCAAGAGGTTCGCTAGCCACCCGCAACATCTGGCAAGAGGAGAGACAGAGTGGCGGCG
>NC_089756.1:63000277-63080277 GCF_040412425.1 Macrobrachium rosenbergii
GGCTCCGATCATGTAATTACTGGATCATGTAATTACTGGATAAGTATATATAAAACCTTATTTTATTAAAAAAAAAAGTCATTTTTATATAAGTAATTTAACCAGTAATTACATAGCTGATTCCCACACTGAATGGAGGTGGGAAGGCTGGACATGTCCACCCCACAACATAATTAATAGTAATGAGTTTGGAAACAGAAATTTGCTAACATTGAACCAATGTTGGTGATCCTTGCCTGATAAGAAAGTAGCTATAGGTAGATACTGCCTTTGGTTGGCATTCATCTTATCCAGTAGAGGAGAGGCGATAAAGCCGCCTTGAGGGCCTTCTACTACAGTGGGTGCTTTGCAGCGATGGACTAAATTCTGATGGCTAGCATAGAATACAAGATGCCCTTGCCCAGGGTGCAGTACCATACAAAATAACCAGAACAAATACAGTCACCATAAAAGCCAAAACAAAATTCAAAACACCAATACCCAACCATTAAAAGCAACGCAAAGAGACTTAAGAGAGGACATTGCTTTCTACGTTTCCTCTCCCAACATCACACCAGCCAAGTAAAACGGACACAAGGTACTTCACTGATCATAAGTCGTTTTGATATCCCTTAAATAATGAGACGCAAACACTGACTTGCACTTCCAAAACATCGATTGCACAATAGATGCGAGGGATAAATTGTGCTTAAATGCCAAAGACATAGCAACAGCTCTTATCTCATGGACCTTTACCTTACATGAGGAGAGAGAGTCTTTGCTAACCATGGAATGAGCTTCCAAAATCAAGTCCCTGAGGAAGAATGCCATGGAAGAATTCTTAGACAGGGGCTGAGAGGGATATTTCACAGAACACCTAAGATTCCTTGAAGTCCCAAGAACAGCCTTCATTTTGTGAAGATGAAATTTAAGGGCCCTTGTAGGACAGAGAGCTCTTTTTTTTTCCTCAGACAGACCTACTATCTCAGTGAAGCTCTTAATCATAAAAGAACTAGGCCATGGATTCGATGGCGATTTGTTCTTGGCTAAAAATCTTAGGGAAAAGGAGCAAACTGCATTCCCCTGGGAAAATCCAACATTGTTGTCCAAAGCATGGATCTCATTGGACCTTTTGGCAGTGGCCAAGGCGACCAGAAAAAGAGTCTTTCTGGTAAGATCCCTTAAAGAGATGGACTGCATGGGCTCAAAACGTAAACTGGCCAGCCACTTAAGTACTATGTCTAAATTCCAGGACAGCAAAGGCTTTTCTTTAAGCTTTGTGGTATCAAAAGACTTAATAAGATCGGACAAATCTTGGTTAGGGTTAAGTCCGTTCCTTTGCGGCAGAAAACCAATCTAAGCATTGCTCTGTAGCCCTTAATGGTAGAGGTGGAGAGACCCTTAGTCGAGCATAAGAACAGTAGAAAGTTTGCTATTTCTGTTACAGAGGTACTAGAAGAGGACACATTATTTTGTCTGAACCAAGACCTGAAGCTAGACCACTTAGCCTGGTAGACTTTATTTGATGGCTGCCTTCTGCACTTAGCAATCGCATCTACAGCTGCTCTTGAAAAGCCCTTCTTTTGGAGTAGTCACTTAACAGTTTGAATCCTGTTAGGGCTAGAGAAGACAGGTTTTGGTGAAATCGATGGAAGCGATGGAAGTGTGGTTGCCTGAGAAGTTGCTTCTGCGGAAGCAGTCTCAGGAAGTCCACAAGAAATTCCAACGGATCCGGAAACCACTCCTTTGCTCGCCAGAAGGGGGCTATCAAAATCACAGACAGGTTTTGATGACACTGGAATTTGTTGAGAACTTGTCTCACCAAAGTGAATGGGGGAAAGGCATACAGATCTTTGCCTGACCAGTCCTGCAACACTGCATCGGTTGCCCATGCTACGGGATCTGGCACTGGTGAGCAGAGGAGGATGCAAATAGATCTATTATGGGTTTCCCCCAGAGCTTCCACAGATCGAGACAAACCAACCGATCTAATGTCCATTCTGTGGGAAGGACCTGTTTCTGATGGTTCAATTCGTCCACCAGAATATTGAGTTTCCCTTGGATAAAGCGTGTTGTCACTTGCGTGTTGTTTTGGTTCAACCAGAGAAGAAAAACATTCGCTGTTTCGTACAGGGAGAAAGAGTGAGTTCCCCCGTTTCTTGATGTACGCCAGTGCAGTCGTGCTGTCCGAATGCACTGCTATAGTCTCCGTACACTTCTGAGGCAAAGCACTGTAGGCACAGAAATATCGCCTGTAATTCCTTCACACTGATGTGCCAGTCCTGCTGTTCCTGGGACCAGGTACCTGACACTTCTTTTGTCCCTAAAAGAGCTCCCCAACCTAGGTTTGAAACGTCTGAAAAGAACTCTAGGCTGGGGCTCAAAGGGAGAAGAGATTTCCCTTCTGTTAGCCTCTTCCTGGAACTCCACCAACAAAGATCCTCTTTGATTCCATATTTATCGGGAACACAAATGAGTCCGGGAACTTTCTCCTGTTCCAGCTGGCTCTTAGGAAGAATTGAAGAGGTCTCAGGTGTAGCCTTCCCAGATAAACAAACTGTTCCATGGACGAGAGGGTACCCAGAACTCATCCACTGATTGGCCGAGCAAGAATCCAGTTCCAAAAACTCATTTACTGTCTGAAGACACTTTTCTATTCTCTTCGGGACTGGGAAAACCCGAAAATCGCGAGAGGTGATCATCATTCCTAAATAAGGAATCTCCTGAGAAGGAGTCAGGAAAGACGTGTCTCGATTGATGAGGAGACCCAAGTCCTGGGCCAGGTGAAGGGTTCTGTGTATGTCCTCAGTACATTGAACTTCCGAGCGCGAACGCAGTAACCAGTCATCGAAGTAGAGAGAGATCTTTATACGCATCAGATGAAACCACTTTGTGAAGGGAGCTAATACACTGGTAAACACTTGAGGGGACATTGTGAGACCGAAGCACAGAGCTTGAAACTGGAACACCTTGCCCTGAAACACAAACCTGAGGTACCTTCTCGAAGCAGGATGAACTGGAATATGAAAGTACACATCCTGCATGTCAATGGACGCCATCCATCATCCCTGATGAATGGATGCTAGAACTGACTGGTTTGTTTCACCTTGAAGGCTGTCCTTTTGACAAAGACATTCACTGCGCTTACGTCCAAAACAGGTCTCCAGCCCCCGACGACTTGGGTACTACAAAGAGACGGTTGTAGAATCCTGGAGAATGAATGTCCTCTACTACCTCTATAGCCTCTTTCTGAGCAAGAGACTCGACCTCTAGCAAGAGAGCAACAAATTTCTCTGAGCCTGGAGAGTAAGGAGGTTTGTTCACAAAAGGGATAGCATAGCCTTCCTTCAGGACAGACACTATCCAGGATTCCACTCCTCTCTGTTCCCACCGTTCCCAAAAGAGGAGGAGCACTGCTTCTACCTGAGTATGGAGGGCTATATCCTCACTTTTTGGTGGAAGATTTAGAGGAGATCTCTTGATGGAACACTGTGGGAAACAGGTACTTGCTCTTGTCCTAGTGTACGGTCTAGTTCGGGAGCTCCAAAAGGGAGTAGTCTGCAGAGGAGTCAAAGATCTGGGTGGAGGAGCAGAAGAATCCTTAGGGCATCTCGCAGATTGGGAGAGCAGGTCCGAAGTGCTCTTTTTCTGCAGGCCAAAGGCAATGTCTAAAACTGTAGCCTGAGGAAAAAGATGCGTTTTGTCCAAGGGGGAGAAGAGTCGACCTCTGAGACGGAGTGACCCCTTCGATGTAAACGAACACCACAGTTCTCTTTTCTAAAGGACACCCATGGAGTAAAGACCAGCCAACTCCTGTGCACTGTCACGAATGCCCCTGTCAATACAGGAAAGCACTCCTAAAAGGTCCAAAGACGAATCTTGAGGCAAACAAGAGCAGTCTCTAATCTTGCGAGCTAAAGTGCCCACCACCCAGTCTAAGAAGCTCATTACCTTGAACACTTTAAAAATATTCTTTAAAAGATGAGCAAGTTCCTTAGCCAAAAACATAATTTTGGCTGAAGTGAAAGCTGACCTACCCGAGTCTATAAGACCGGAAAAGTCTCCCTGCGAGGAGGCAGAGACTCCCAGAGAAGGAGCTTCTCCCGTAGCATAGAATCTATAACTCGGCCTAGACAGCTTGGAGGGTGGAAAACAAAAAACTGCTTTACCTAGCTCCCTCTTCTCTGCAAGCCACCCTTCTACTTCACTCAGTGTCTTCTTCACTGAAGAGGAGAGAACCAGCTGAGGGAGCTTCCATAAAAAAAGTCGAAGCAGGAGAGGAGGGAGTCGCTGGTGAAAATGACGCTTGGAAAGGTGGCTAACAGGAACCTTGATAAAGCAGAGTATGCAGACAAAGGAACATCCTGATCCACTACGACCTCTTCTTCAGAAGAGACAGGAGAAAGCAACAAGTCCGCTGGCGTCTGAGATGCCGGGCATGCCTTCCGAAGCAAACTTAAAATGTTGTCTAGCTTAATCTGGGTCCGATCAACCGAAGGAGGAACACTGTCCGAGACGACACTAAGATGAGAAGGTGGAGGAGTGGGCGCCAACAGGCGCTCAGGAAGCACTAAAGGAGCGGGAGCCAAAGACAAAACTTGATGGCAAATGGGCGCCAATGGGCACGCATCTGCAACTGGGAGCTTGGCGCTTCAACGCTAGCTGCTGGCCGCTTGGGTGTTAATTAGAGTGCTGAGGGTGCTGGGCACACAACTCCTGGTGAAGAGGTTCCATTGTGTAACGAAGAATGTCTACACGCCACAAGGCACCTCAGCGCCAGACTACGATTGTCATCTGATACCACAGAGAATTGCTCCAGATTGTCCCAGTGACTGCAAGAGGGGTGTGCTGAATCCTTGCCTTCTTACAAGGCACAGGAGAAGAAATTGTGAAGTCCACTGCACGCCTTTTCAGGGGGCATGATTTGTCCACGAAGTGCTGTGAATGCCTGGGACTAAAATCCTCAGAGCTGGAGGACATACAACAAACATTCACTTGAAGGCCTTTCCAACGGCCTTTGGTTACAGTCTGGGATTCATCAACAGACTGAACCGAGGGGGCGACTGCTAGGGGGCAGACCCCACTGACCTCCCTTAGGATATCAGTTTGACTTTTCCCAGGTGCTGGGGAGTATGCCACGGACCTTGACCTAGGAGAATCGGCAGGCCAAACAGCCACCACCTCCACTACCACTGCACTAGCACTGGGTGCCACGGGGCACTCTGACTCACTTCTATCCATCAGCACTTTCAATGATGACACTAATTTAGCGATTGATTGCACAATTTATTCAAACCGCATGTCAATTTTCGACTCCAGGCTGACCATGGTGTTGGGATCAGAAACAGAGCCAGGTAAAGGAGAGTACACAGGTGGAGGAGATGGAACGGGATCAGAAAACATTATGGGTGCAACTGCATCTGACTTAGCAGATGAATCCTGACTACCTGAGGCTTTACTAGTTTCCCTAGCAATAGCTTTTCTCTTCCTATCTTTATCCAGTTTCTTAAGATGCAAATCTAAAGTTTTCCACTTCTTTAAATCCGATTCTCTACATTCCTCACACCTCAAATCAACTGAACATGTTTGTACCCTACACAGAATACTAATACAGTAAACCCCCAGTATTCGCAGGGGATGAGTACCACAACGCCCCCGCAAATACTTAGAACTCTTCTAAAAACACTCAGAACTGCCTATTTTGATAGTTCAAACACAAAAAAAAAAAATAAAAATGCTTATACAGGTATTATCCTACTTACGATGGGTTTAGGTTCCAAAAAACCCATCATTTGTTGGAAAAAACGTATCTCGAATATAGCCTAGCCTTCACTAGGGTATTCGGTACCATGTATACATATATGGTAGCCTACCCTACACTGTAAAGTATACTCTATACATACACGTTATAGTAATTACTAATATCAGCTAATTCTGGAGGTTCATGCAGACTGACTTATGATAATTCAATACAAAGAGAAATTGAATAACATACAAGAATTAACTAAGACCACACTATGGTATATCGTAAGAAGAATGAATAACCAAATACCTTCTGCACATGCTGAATCATAAGAAGAAGAAGAAGGATTTTGGGTAAATAAAGACAAAGTTCAAAGAACTAAGTAAGCCAAAGAACAAGAAATGATTGAAGACTCAGAAGAAACTTCCGAAGGAGGTTCATGCAAAGTGACTTATGATAATTCAATACAAGAGAAATTGAGTAACAAACAAGAATTAGCTTTGCCTACACTATGGTATATCATATGCATATATGGTAGCCTAGCCTACATTATACTGTGCTCTATATTCACATATCGTATTATACAAACATCAACATAACGAATATGTATCTTTTCCATGGATCTTTTAAAATGTTATGCCTTAATTCACTGTATCCAATATTATTGTATATATTCTTATATTGCTTCTGTATTATAAATTGCGATCATAGTGATCAATGTTTTGGCTTGGAAATCGATTATGCGGTAAGTTTATTTCGCTTTATTTAACTCAGTTCAGAGTGCTTTTCTTGCTTCTAGTTAGCGTAAATGAATCTCTAGCTATTTATTTATGTGGAGATTTAAGTAAGTCCAACCGCCCATATCTCTCTCTGTACTGCATATATCCTTCAAAGAAATATCGATTACTTTATATAAACAAAAATATACTAAAATCCCATCATCGCTTGTGTGACAATTTTTTTTATTGCTTTGACGTAGGCTTATGACGATACCGGCTCGGGGGATTAGAAGTAGCCATTAACAGAGCTCGTAGCAACCCCTTCTCTCCATGACGATACGCTATTGGCTGGCAGGACTGACAGTAGCCAATAACAACTTTTAACAACACCCTCTTCCCCTTCCCGCCCTCCTTGACGACATGTTATTGGCAGGAAGGGTGGGATTTCAACCAACCACAAAGCTTGTACCTCAAGGGCTTTGCATTCACTATATAGAGGGTGCGTAGTGTTTTTTTTCTCTGTCTCTCCGACGTGAGAGAGAGAATGACTGCATAAGATTTTCTACCAAATTTGTGGGAGATGACACTAACTACGTTTGTTTGATGTATAAATGACTTATCTAATAATAAGTGCTACTTTTCAAATATTAATAAGATTAGAAATGGATAAATATATTATAAATAGATACTAAGTTCAGCCCTTCACTCTCTCAGAAAAAGATACTGCTAATTTGAGTCTCTTTACCTATGCACACTGTGTGTGTGTATTCATGGTGCTTTAAAAATGCTTAGTAAAAGTATACTCTGTTCAACATTCTAAGATCGCTAGGGTGGGGCCAGGAAAGGAATACAGCGTTGCCAGATCTATTTATCCTTTTAAATCTCACCCTCGAGGTTAATCCCTTGTTTATGCCTTTACCTGAGATCTGTCATTTACTGTACTTCGTTTTCTAAAGAAACGAGTAGTTTTTGGTTGTTCTTAATGATTTTCTGTTCTTTGCATGCTTTTTGGAAATAATAATCATAGTTCTTATAATAATACCATAATGTGTTTATTGCATTAAAAATCTTAAAATTTGTTTGGGTGGTTCGGCAAGAATGGCTTTTCAAGCCATTGGATTATTGTCCATACTCCATATTGGTTATATGACTGTATTTTTTCAGTGCCTCTACAGGTTAAATAAGCACTCATCATTTAGGAGAGAAAATTACCATTAATTATGGGGGCACCCTTGTTGTCTCTTTAATATGAAATATTTTAAAATATTATAAACAGTTTACTTGACCTGGGAGTAAAGATGTTGGCTGTGGGGAGATCTGATCCGCTTTGGCTATCCCTTGGGCTATCAATACTGTCCAGTGACTGGCTGCTTGAGGTGACCACCACTGTTATTGTTTTAGATCGAGCTGGCCATATAAATGCCCTCGCTGACCACGTGTCAGGGAAACTGAGGTTTGGCAGCGGCGGCCAAAAATGATGCCATGTCTCTTTGTTTTTATGAAGATAAATTAGGCTTGTACTGCAAATATGTGAAGCCTAATATGTTTCGATGTTATCTTTAAATGAATAACATTTCTTTTTTAAATTTAACTTGAACAAGCTCTAACAAGGCAAAACTTTTAATAGTAGCCTACATCTTTGGAAGACAAAGAAAAAAAAATTTTTTGTTGTCAGGCGCAATAAAGAGAAATGGATTAACATTCCTTGAGAGATTAAAGAGATAATCCCTCTCTCTCTCTCTCTCTCTCTCTCTCTCTCTCTCTCTCTCTCTCTCTCTCTCTCTCTCTCTCTCTCTCTCTCTCTCTCTCTCGTGCCAGCACAAGAATGGCTGAATGTAAGTCGTAGTGGTAATTCATTCTCTCTCCCTCTCTCTTTGGTTGGAAAAGGGTACTAGTGTTTAAGATGACTTTGAAAAGATATTAATAATATAATTTCAAAGATTATACAGTAGTAATAGGATAATAATTTAAGCTATATTTGATGTAGGATGATACTTAAAGTAAAAATGGGAGAGCAATGTAGTTCTGTGAAATTCCAAGTCTTTTTCTGGTGGATAAGTGGTGAGGCAGTCTCTCTCTCTCTCTCTCTCTCTCTCTCTCTCTCTCTCTCTCTCTCTCTCTCTCTCTCTCTCTCTCTCTCTCTCTCTCTCTCTCTCTCTCTCTCTCTCTCTCTCTCTCTCTCTCTCTCTCTCTCTCTCTCTCTCTCTCTCTCTCTCTCTCTCTCTCTCTCTCTCTCTCTCTCTCTCTCTCTCTCTCTCTCTGGCTTCATAACAGTAGAATGGTAAAATTTTGAAGGGTTTTTTATGAAAGACTCGATAAAAATGCAGGTTATGTCATTTTCAAGATACCCAAAGGATACTCAAAGGATTAAAAGCAGGATTTCTTACGATTTTTGACGGTTTTTCCGGTTTACGACGATTTTCGGCTTACGACGCGTTGTCAGAACAGAACCCCCGTCGTAAATCGGAGACCGCCTGTATATGTATATATATACAGGTTGACCATCACTAATCCGGCAATCAGTAGTCCGGAACAATCAGTAATCCGGCACAAATTTTGGCTAGAGTAATTTCTAATGTTTCCGCACTAATTTTCAAATTTTCCGGGTCGCTGCGCCAACTCCCTCGCTGGCCGCTTCGATTTGCTGGCGCAGTGTGCTGCATCAACAAACTGGTAGCCTAGCCTACATTATACTGAACTCCATTCATATATTAACAGTATTATACAAACATCAACATAACGAATGTGTATCTTTTTCATGGGTCTTTTAAAAAGTTATGCTTTACTACATTGTTTCCAATTGCGTATATTCTCATATTGCTTTTGTATTATAAATTGCAATCAATGTTTTGTTTTGGGAATCGATATGCAGTGTTTATTTCGCCGCATTTAACTAAGTTCAAAGCGCTTTTCTTGCTTCTAGTTAGCATAAATGAATATGGAGACTTTTTTTATTTGGGACAAGGATATTTTTCCTAAATATTTTTGTATCAGTATTAATTGCTAACCCCATCGTAAACTCGAAATACCGTAAGTCGAATGATCGTAACTCGAGCACTACCTGTATTTGATAACTGTCTTTTCTTTATTAACCAACTTGTACTGATTTATGGGATATTTTAATTCTAAGATGAGGTGCTTAGCTACTGGGTTTCGTGTATTCTAGCCTAATAAATGGCTAATCCGGCACCCTCCAGGTCCCAATAATGCTGGATTAGTGATGGTCAACCTGTACATATATATATGTATACATATATATATAATATATATATATATATATATATATAGTATATATACATATATAATATATGTATAAATAAATAATATATATATATATATATATATATATATATATATATATATATATATATATATAGATATACAGTAAATATATATATATATATATATATATATATATATATATATATATATATATATATATATATATATATATATATATATATATATATATATATATATATATATATATATATATATATATATATATATATATATATATATATATATATATATATATATATATATATATATATATATATATATATATATATATATATATATATATATATATATACATACATATATATATATATATATATATATATATATATATATATATATACACATATACAGGGTGTTTGAAATTAGAGGCCCCCACAGCATAAACTAAAATTGATATGGACAAAAACAAAAGTAATTCAGAACAGGTATTTATTTAAGTTCTCTCTGAGCATTTAATATTTTGTGGCCTCCATCAGCCTGCACCACAGTCTGCATTCTTGAGGGGTATGATTTCAGCAAATTGCAAAAAACCTGAGACTCAAACTCCATTTCCCTGAGCACTTCGGTCACCTCTCTTCGCAGGTCGTCGAGGCTTGGTATACCATCATAGTTCACTGTGCACGCTGCAACATGATCCTTTAAGATACTACCAATGTTTTCACACACATTAAGGTCAGGGGAGCTATGTGGAAATTCACTTTACGGGAAGAAATCGATACCAATGTTTCGAGGCAGCTCCTGTGTCTGAAGAGCCTTGAAACATGGTGCCTTATCATGCAAAAATGTGAATCCTTCAACAGATAACACATTTTCAGGATCTTTGAGGAAAGGAAATGCTCGACCAGTAAGCACAGTTTCTCGGAAGTATTTGCCATTCCATGACTGTCCTTTTTCTTTGATGAACCACATTAACCGTTTGGTTGTGAAACAGAGAAAAATTCAACTTTGCAGCCCAAATGATGTCATTTTTATGATTTGGCTTCCTGACTGTGTAAATGAAGAATTCATCTGATGCGGCAACATGGAGAAAGTCAGCTTCATCCCAATCTTTCAGAAATGAACCACAAAACCATGCACAGCCTTCTCTCTGTTGCTGAGTGATGTTGGGCTTGCTGATAACATGAAATGGCTTGATACCAGGTTTTTTCAACTCACGATATACAGCACTATAACTTCTCTTCTTTCCCATTTTTGTTTCTAGTTCAAGCGCCAATTTACATAAAGACTTTCTTGGTCTACCCACTGCCTCAGATATGATGTCTTTTGACTCCTGAGAAAGGACTTCAGGCCTTCCAAGATTCTCACTCTTTTTGCAATGACAGTCATATGGATTTTTGTTCCAGTTTCTTTTAACAAAGGATTCATCTCTTTTAATGTATTAAGCTATCCAGGAATGTGAAATGAAGGATACGCCAGCATCCCTGGCCTCTCTGAAGGTTATAGCCTGGATTCGGTCAATCCATTTGATTTCCTCCGAGTCGCTAGCCATGGCTGTATCTAACTCCGTCACTCAGTCTGAAAGTACAAGAAATGTAAAATGAAAAATAGCTTAATAGAAACTTAAAATAATGTACTTGGAGATAGGCTATAGCAGATCAACGGTTGGACTAAAATTAAAAGAAAATTCTTATTGTACTTGGCTTTTGTGATGTAGTGGGTTTAATTTCCAGTACTCATTGATTAAATTTTGTATGCCCCTTGTTATGATAAAAGAAGCATAGTAGTGGAATGTATTCATTACAAGTTAAGTTACTCTACCTTTTGCTTGGGACAAATTACGTTTGCAAAATTATGCCAATTTCCTTTTTTTTTTAATGAACTTTTGGTATTTACGTAATTTTACTGGCTCGCTCCTGTCATATGTGTGTGTGTGTGTGTGTGTGTGTGTGTGTGTGTGTGTGTGTGTGTGTGTGTATATATATATATATATATATATATATATATATATATATATATATATATATATATATATATATATATATATATATATATATATATATATATATATATATATATATATATATATATATATATATATATATATATATATATATATATATATATATATATATATATATATATATATATATATATATATATATATATATATATATATATATATATATATATATATATATATATATATATATATATATATATATATATATATATATATATATATATATATATATATATATATATATATATATATATATATATATATATATATATATATATATATATATAGTAGAACCTCAGTCCTCGACGCTAATTGTTCCAGAAGAAGTATCGAGATTCGATTTTGTCGAATTCTGAGTTAATTTCTCCCATAAGAAATAACTGAAAATGGATTAATCCATTCCTGACCACCAGTCATTACCCCAACCTTGCCTTTTTATACAAAACTTTACACAAATTACAATTAAATAAGTTCAGAGTTGAATAACTTACCGTATCAGAAGCACTTTTTACATTTTTAAATGCATACTGTATAAAAAAAATTGGCCTATGACCAATGCGGCCGTATTAACGATGATAGACCGAGCGCCATAGGCTAGGCTAGGTAGCCTATAGGCACTACCAGAATGTACTGCAACGGGTACACATGAAAAATGTTGTTAAGAATGTACTGCAACGGGTACACATGAAAACTGTTGTTAATAATGATAACATTGAAAAACAAGCCAGATTATCACATTAAATTAATAATACAGTATTTATAAGCCGAATTACTGATCTCCCCCATTGTACACAAGAGCCAGTTAACTGAGATTAATTCAAGCATTATTGCACTTTCTAATTAGAGATGTGCTACTCACCACCTCGTAATTTCCATTTTTTTAAATTTTGATTGCCTACTGGATCCTCAGTTCTAGATTCTTTTTTTGATTGCTTCATATGTAAATAAATTCATTGTAACACAACCAGTGACTCATTTCCCATTACATGGCGACCTTCCATTCTCTAATTCAATCGTTGAAAATAAGGTATGTCAAATTATGGTATGCCAACACCCATCCCTTCATTTTTTGTTACATTTTGGTGTCCTCTGTTGGCCCCTTTGGCAGTGCGTAAATTAAAAAACCCCCTTGCATTCCTCCATCGAGACCCAATCTGTAAGAGTGTCGACCAATTGCTAGGATTCCTAGGACAATAACGATAACTAGCTTTGCTAATTGCTAAAACTAGGAATGAACGAACCAGGACCGAAATCTCATTCATTTAACTTAATTAATTCCATTGTTCACAAAGGCATAAAGGTGACTGAAGCAAGGGTACAAGGTAAGGTTATCATAAATCTTGTAACATTAAGGATACATAGGGACAAATACTAAAGTGATATTATTTTTAAGAGAATGAGAAAACGCAGCAAATCCCTTTCATTAGAATTTCTTCATAACACAGGCGGAAGTGCATAGGTTTTAAATTAGCCAGGCAGGCTAGCGGATCGCGGCCATTACTTCCCGCAAACTTTTGAGTTGTAAGCAGAGCAGCTTTGCTGTGTTGACGGATGACTGATCATTAGGAATTAGGAAGTGCTTTGCCAGGGATTTATTGCATGTGTTAGCTGGGAAATAGTTAGCTAGGAGTTGTTCGGAAACAGTTAAGGCAGAGAAAGTGTACAATTTCTGTGTGGTAAAGTGTAGGCCGAAAATTTGCAGTGTTAAAACACGCATAGCAACCTCTGGCAGTTCATGGCTGTCTAGTTGGCTGCACTAGGTAGGCGCATGCATGCATCTGCTCCCACAGTTCAAAGATCGTCAGATCTAATCAAAATTCATATTTCATGTTTTAAGTAACGTACGGGCATTGCTGATGTTTAAAGTCAAATAATTCGATTTTGCATTCAAAAACCTGCCTTCAGCCAAGACAGTCGAGTGTTCCTATTTCGTAAACTCTAAATCTTCATTGTTAAGACTCAATTGAGAACGAGTTATGCTATTAGCTGTTATGTGCACACTCAGTTCCCACATCTCTTGTTCATGCCGAACGAAATGTCATTACTTTTTGCCCTAACGTAAACCCTCACGAAGGATTTTAATATTTATGAGAATAATTTACAAACCCTTGTCCACCATATCATGACAGGAGCGAGCCAGTAAAATTACGTAAATACCCAAAGTACAATTTAGAAAAAAAAGTAACTTGGCATAATTTTGCAAACGTAATTCATCCCAAGCAAAAGGTAGAGTAACTTAACTTGTAACGAATACATTCCACTACTACGCTCTCCGAGAGAGAGAGAGAGATTTTTCTTTTATCATATCAAGGGGCATACAAAATTTAATCAATGAGTATTGGAAATTAAACCCCCTACGTCACAAAAGCCAAGTACAATAAGAATTTTCTTTTAATTTTAGTCCAACTGTTGATCTTTTAAGATCCAATTCCATTATCTCTTTTACTCATTCGCACATATTGTGCAAATTTATATATGCGCCAGTGTTCACTGAATTATCTCCCATCTCTTCTTCTTTTCTATTAAGTGCTTCAGCCGCGGAGTGAATTCTTGTGCGTTTTATAGAGCATACATACCGCAATTTAATAACCTTTATCAACTGTCGTGCACGAGTGGGTATCCATTATTCAAGACTTGCGTATGCCGCAAGCGCCAAATCACATATTGCGTGCAAACCCCATAACCTCCCTTTCCTCATGTCAGGGAGAAGGCTTCCTTTCCTCATGTCAGGGAGCGACCACTAGTTTTTAGGACTAGCCACCCATGAGTGCATGCCCACGGATTTCCCTTCCCACAGTGCCACTAATCTGAGGCACTGCCAACCAATTAAGCTACTGAAGCACTAACCTTTCTCCTTTCCCTCTTACTCCTTACTTACCTTCTGCCTCAGGCAGAGTGCCATTCCTTTCAGTGCAGTTTGGTTGCACTGCTTGTAGTGTTGTTCCCCAGAACACACCGGCACCCCAGTGCCACCAAGACAAACCAAATCAAAGTAATCACCTATAAGCCACTGCACCTGTACCTAAGATATAGAGTGCCCACAACAGTGTATCCACCCATAAGGACCTTACCTCCTTCAGGATCACTCCCATTTCACAAGTGTTTCCGCTCATAAGGAATATCATACCTTCAGGATCACTTCCATATACCAGCATTTCTGCCCATAAGGATCAGACTTCCTTCAGGATCGCTCCATCAGTGTGATTTACGCACGGCACACTCAACCACAGTGCCACCTTATTGAAAGGGTGCCACACCACCAAAGTGCCACCACATTAAGGAACACTTCCACGTAGTCACAGATATTTCCCCTAGTCCCCCTCATAAACTACAACCATGTCTCTAGACCAGCGCCAAAACTTCATGAACATGGGCAAGGAGGCAGGTTTCATAGGATGGAAACTCACTCAGTGGGTGAAAGAGCAGCTAGAAGAGCAGAGGAACGAGAGGTAATAGACTTTTATCCTTCTCGTGGTCAGATCGGCAACGCGACCTCGTGATAACGGTAACGAGGGTTTGTTTCCCCCGACAGGCCATCATAGTCTTCAATTTCTTCCGATTGGATCTTTCGGCTTCGTAGTTACAAGCATATCCAAAAAAGCGCAAAGAATTCGAGAAGTTAAGAGGGCATTGTAGCTATTAGAATTATATATGTGTCTGGTAAAAGTAACCAGTAGATTCTACATATATATTTCAGCCTAAAAAGCAATAAAAACGATTGCCCACTTGGCTACGATGGTGAGCATGGGTCTATTCCAGCTCTAATAAATATATCTGAAAACGACAGGTATATGTATATATGAGAGGTAATAAACTTTTATCCTTTTCGTGGTCAGGTCGGCAACGCAACCTCCTTGTGATATCGGTAACGAGGGTTCGTTTCCCGCGACCGGCCATCACAGTCTTCAATTTCTTCCGTTTGGATCTTTAAAGCCCGTAGTTACAAGCATATCCAAAAAGCGCCAAGAATTCACAAAGTTAAGAGGGCATTGTGGCTATTACACACACACACACACACACACACACACACACACAGACACACACACACACACACACACACATACATATATATATATACTGTATATTATGTATTACTACAAATATCAAAGGGATACTTACTTGATTCTGGGTGGCAACTGATGAATGCAGGGAGTTCCTTACAGTATCAAGAAATCTACTGTATTTGTTATACATCTGACTAAATATCAGGACAACTTCATAGACAAACAAGGGAAAATTTGTGGCTTAGGGCCTTCTTCATTTGAGGGAAAATTACGTAAATGCAAAGGTTCTCTTAACTAATTATATTTACTTAACAAACACACATCAGAAGAATGTCCAATTACTGGGCAGGTAATAGTAAGGACCTGCTAAATGAATGAATCTTACACAGAATAATTATTATACACCGATGTCGTCTTCATAACAGGAAACTTAAACTTCTGCGTAGCAATCAATTTCCAGCGGTGTTGTTTTACCTCTTGAAACTGATTGCTACATTACTGCAGAATAAACACTTGCTGCTAGAAATGACATTCTTATCGTTAAATTCCTATTATGTTAAGGCAGCGTTAATCAGAATATTTTCACAATGTAATGGTATAGTTAAACAATGAATTAATCATAGGTTAATTCTAGAGATACTTTATGCACTTTTAATAATAATCAACTACGAATTTTGCATACATGCAGTTAGTCTGCCTTGAAGAGGCATTACAATAGGGTAAACGTGGGCTTAGGTGTATCCACGATACTTGAGCAACAGCTCATTGCCATTCGGACACTATAAACACAAGGTCACGAGTCCGAGACTCGAGATTTGTTACAGAGATTTACAAATAGAATAGGTGACAGAGTCAGAGTAATCAATGATTGTTAATAAAAGAAGATGAATAAATATGCTGAAATTACATTCCTTAGCCTATGAAAAACAGCTAGGTTTATTCTTTAGCCCAAGAAGGCGACAAAGGTAGCTTAAAGGGCGCGACTCCTCCGGCAAGATCATTTGCCAACATCTGCAATAATGGCACTGTGCCACGTTCGCATTCATATAATGATAACTAATGGCAATGGCATATCGTATTTTAAATGCATCATGCTGAGGTAGGCATGAAAGGGAAGTCATAGGACTTATACATTAGGCATATCTGTCAATCGCACTCTGCAGGTGAAGGTGCTGTGGGAGTCTTCTACCCTTCACACACCGAACCAGTTCATTCACAAGAACTGGCCCTAGATGGAACAATCTGTTCTGTTCTCAATTCCATCAGAAGGGCGACGTCTTGCTGTTTGGGGATTTGAGGGATGAGTGTGCCCAATACCTACCCATCGGTCCTCCAGCAAGTACAGTAACTCCTCTTTACCCTCAAGAGGAGGACAGTATTCTAGTTCAGGACGCTTGTTTCAGACTCGTAACCAGTCCCTCAAAGGTTCACTCAAGTGTTCATTTTTTATCTCTACTCAAACTCAATTGCACGGGTGCGTCTACGGAAGTACCAAAGTGATTGCCTGGTCCTGGGGAACTCTTTAGGCGAACTCTTTGCCACAGTCGTTAGGACAGAAATCGACTTCTTGAGCACAGTGATCAACTTCTAGAAGTCAGATCTTAGGACTTCGAAGGTTAAGAGAGGCAGTGCAGAGTTTCCTTTCTTGGCTGGAACAACTGCTCAGCAGTGACACATCGTTCTGGTTCACCTGTCACCATTATAGATTTGGGCCCTCAGGGGCGGCTTCACCTCTGTGCCCTTTAGCAGAGGATAAAGGTGGAGGGTCTCTGGCAAGAGACCCACCTTTCTCTCATCTTCCTCTGTCGGACGAAGTGAGGAGAGAAACTTGGTAGCTAGACGTGAGGAACCTCTCTTTAGGAATGCCACTGGACACACCCCTTCCCGAGGTGCTCTTGTCTTTCGGACTCATCTGCTAGGGATAGGGCACACACCTGAAAGAATGTTCATACTAGAGTGTGGGACCAGAACAACAGACACCTCCACATCTGTGGCCCAAAACTCAAGGTGGCTTTTTTTTTAGCCCAGCGGGAGTTTTGTAATAGTGGGACACTCCATGGTGTTGACAAACGACAACACTACAGTAATAGCATACTTCAACAAGCAGGGAGGACTGATGCCCTTCCAGCCACCAGGTTGACGGTGCAGGTATATGAGTACATGAGTGGGCAGTAGCACACTTGGTAGAGCTGCCAGCCTGGTACACACCAGGGTCTTGGAATGGGGTGGCAAACAAGCTCAGTCGCCAGAGCTGCTGATAGGGATGGAGTCCCTACACCAAGACATTGTGGAGAAATTCTTTGAATTATGGGGAGTCTCAGCCATGATCTCTGTAACAGAAGTTACAGGTATATGGCTCATTTGTGCTGGACCGTGGGTTGTGATGGACGACATTTTTCCACCAATCAGGGGACATTTTAGAGGCTTATGCTTTCCTCTCCATTTTTGTCTGATTCATTAGGTGATGATCACTGTGAATTTCGGTTTGACTCTGGTGGCTCCCAGTGGCCACACACCAAGGGGTCCCAGTCGTGCTGGCTCTTTTTTACAAGAAAGATTTCCCCATGGCAGAGCCTTCTGTACCAGCCGCATGTGAGAGGTGTTACCAGGCAGTGGAGGTGATGGCACTTCACACATGGAGACTATCTGACATCTTGTGCAAGCAAGTATCCAGATGCCTGGATACTTGCAGAATATTCAGCAGCTGTGTAGTCAATAGGGTATCTCTCCAATCAGAGCTTCTATGCAGCAGATAGTGGACTTTCTCACCCTTCTCCACTGTGAGAAGCTTCCCTCTGTCTTGGCCATTAAGGGCAACAGAACTACCCTTGGCTGAGTCGTTCGGTTGAAGGAAATAGATCTCGTCCTCCTGAGGGATCTATACTTCTGAGAAGTTTCGAAGAGTCTTGCCCATCTGGGGAACTAAGGCCCTGAGTGTGTTGCGATTCTCATCTTTAGAAGCCTAGCTTAACGCCATATGAGCTGTTGAGTGGGTCGTCAGACAGAGTTCTCACTTTGATTGCTTTTTCTTTGCTTATCCTAGCATCGGCAAAGAGAGTAGGCAAGCTTCATGGCCTTCGATGCTAGCACTTGATTTGAAGGGGACCTGAGACTCAGCATCCATAGGTCCCTGATGCCAGGTTCGAGTCTGTTTCAGTCCCCTCTGGAAGGACTTTGTGGATATGATTGGAACGAGACGCTACTTTGTTCAATTAGAGTGCTGTAGTACTACCTTCAGAGAACTTGACAACTCAGGCCTCAGTGTCGACGCCTCTTCATTACTACCAACTTGGCCAAGGAAGAGATGTCCAAGAGCACCTCCTCTTCGAGCTCCGTGAGAAAGCAATGGGCTTGCTCTTCGTTTGATGAGTTAAATGGGAGTACAGTCCAGGCAAGATGTCATGAAGTTAGGGGAATCGCCCCGTCCCTCGCATTCCATAAGAGCATGTCGGTTCAGCAAATAATACGGGTAGGTATGTGGTCACATCAGACCGCATTTTAAGTCTTTGGACACACTTTTCCCTGGATCATGTGGTGGCTGCCCAACAACTGTGTGGTTCATCCTTCTCCCTTAGGGGACACGAGTATCTCGTCTAAGGTATTCAGTAAGTGGGAAAGAAGGAGTGTGAGTGACTGGTATCCTCCTTTCTCTCTTTTACCTGTCTCTCTCTTTGGACAAAGAGACAGGTAGCAAGCCATCACGTGCTGGACAGACAAGTTTGCGGGTGACCACATGATAAGGGCATCCTGTTCTTCATCTTACATAGATGGTTTGGATGCATGTCCGCCCCCCCCTTCTAGGCAGGGGGGGGAGAGAGTGATAGACAATAAAATGAACCCGTTGTTCTTATTAGCAAGTTTTATTGTCTCTGACACTCTTGGGTTCTTCCAAGCCTTTTTTCAAAGTATTGATGTAACTCATACTTAAAGCCCAGAAGTCTAGCATTTGCAACATTCCCAAATGTCCAACAAGCTAGAGGTGTAGGATTCCTTCCTCAGCTCTTCCGGACCAGGAAGGTAATCCCAGGTGGGGAGAACCAAACCAGTCAGTTCAGAGATTTACTCAGACTCCATCCTCGAATGGGTAAGTCTCCTATGCAAAGTCAGAAGCTTTGTATTTGCATAGGAACAAATTGCAAATTTTAAAGTAATTTGTATTTTTCCTAACATACAAAACTGAAGGTCTTTACATTTAAGGCACATCTCAGCCACCCTCATTCTGGTACCTGGGTCAAAAGGCAAAGTGGAGTGCAGACTGATGAGTGGGCAGGGTTCCCTCCTACTGTCGGTAGCTAACGATCTTGTCTGAAAGTTAACAGCCATTCCAGCTAGCGTTAACAAACAAAATCCTATGTAAAGACCTTCAGGTTTGTATGTTAGGAAAAATACAAATTACTTTCAAAAGTTGCAATTTTTCTCTCATGCACAGTAAATGTGACATTTCATGACAGGTTAAGTGACATCATCGCAAAAGCTAACTCTTTCTCTCTACCCATTTTGCTTTGTGTGTTTATGTGTGGGTTTCTTGATGCAGTACTGCATCATGTGTTGCCATTTTTTTTTTCTTTTTTTTGCTTTTCTTGACTTGCTGCACAGTATTTCATTACAAATTTTGCTGACTCTTAAGCATAATTAGCATACCTCATAAAAGGAGGATATTTTATCACTGTTGATATCTCACCTCTAATTACTGTAAAAATATTTAAAATATAACTTTGTAGGTGTTGGCAAGATGTTGTGCTATTTGTAACTTTCTCTCTCTCTCTCTCTCTCTCTCTCTCTCTCTCTCTCTCTCTCTCTCTCTCTCTCTCTCTCTCTCTCTCTCTCCCTGCCTTATCTCTTCTTCATTCTTATTTTTTGCTTTGTGACAATGCACCACTGTATATAACCTTTAATAAAATCAAGCTCTAGCAAGTTCACCAAGGCCAGCGAATGAGTGTGTGTACATAGGTACCTACACACACAATTGCATTTATCTTTTGGGTTGTAAAAATGAAAAATGAGAAAATACAGTACTGTAAAACTATAAATGAGAGTATTGTAAAATATAAAGCAGAAAAGGATAAAACATAAATGAAAAAGTGAAGGTGTGTGTGTGCGTGTATGTGTTTTACTGTATAGGCTTCAATGTCAGCATTAGCTCAGCTGATATGTTCTCTCTCTCTCTCTCTCTCTCTCTCTCTCTCTCTCTCTCTCTCTCTCTCTCTCTCTCTCTCTCATCTCAGTACTGTACATATTATTATAATTAGCAAGAAGTCACTAAAATCTGACCCTTTAGAATGTTGAGAGTGGGATTGTCGCTGCATAGCCAACCCAAGTTGACCCAAATACCAACACATAAAATTTATCAGTATTCTGATCTGTCCCTTCCCTTTACCTGGGACAGACATTTGGATAGCACAGTCAAAAGGGGCAAGGATAAGAGGTTGAGTGCCACTCCCTTAAGCAGCTTAAATGAACTAAGCTGCTTAAAACAACCATTCTATGAGGCAGAGTGATTGTGCTGAATTTGAACTGTCTTTTCACAGGACACCTGAGGAGATGCAAGCAGATGGTCGAGGCACCTTGAAGATGACACATCTTGGGCAGTCACCCCCAACATTGGGGCCCCTGCCCATGGCAGATGCCTTAAAAGGAGCCAGGACAGGAAGATCTTTGCAGTTAGCCAGACACGTGCGGGAGATCGCTATGAGATGCTGAAAACCCCCTGTCACCACCTGACCCTCCTGACTCGGATCCAGTTCCTCCATCACCATGTGAACGGACATTCCATGTGAACTAGTGTATAGTGCCATGAGTGCGATCACCCTTCGTCATTCTTCACCAGAGACCCGCTTCCCCCCCCAACAGTAAAGTACAAGTGAAGGCTTTTCAGTCACGCCATTTTGCCTTTAGAAGTGTTTCTTGAGTGCCAGTATATCTCTGTATCCATTGTGTCATTTTACCCAATGCTATTTCAAGTGTTTTGTGTTCCAGTGTTAAGTGTTCATTCATCCGTCAAGACCTAGGCACCCCCAATGCAGTCTTGATCCATCTGTATGTTTTATATTTTCCCTTACTGGCATGTAATCCTTAAATCTCTCTTGCCAAGAGACCCATTTGCCGTGGACTCTTCTTGGGCTGTGCCTTGCGACCATTCAAGTCTCCAGTAGGAAGACCTCCAGGCTTCGCAAGCCTCAATATTGTTTACTTTTCCATTTTTTTTATCCTTTTATTATAAATACAATTACTTTAGTTAACCCCCAGTGTTTACATAACATTCCCTCATGAAGTAGAGCCCTAAGCTCATATGAAACATCCCTTTTTTCTTTTCTTTTTATGATTTCCTGGACCGTAAAGTCAAATTTTCAAGGCCAAGTGAGTAAAATTCCGTTGCTGACCTCTTACAGTGTTCTACAAATCCAGAAAACCAGGGGAAATCATAAAAATGGCGACCTTCCTATAGATCTCGTTTTGCGTTTGCAATTCCCCCCTATTGTTGCTTTGTTGTGTTTGCAACTCGCCAAATCAGCGATTAGCAAAGCTAAGCTGGGTGCAAGACAATTCTGAACCTGATACCAAGCACACAGACCAAGAAGTTCCACATAAATAATGTGTTTATCTTAGCATAGGAAATTTTTTACAAATGTGACTGACCCTAGGAAATTCGGGAAATAGGGACGCATGTAACAATTGAGAGAAGAGAAACACTGTGTTAGATTTGGTTAATGCATGCCTTTCATGATAAGCATTTAGGAAACGAGTGCTAACCATTTTCTTTTGGAGGAATAGTGCGAAAAAATTCGTCTGTGCAAAATTTTTCACTTAGCATTTCAGAATTGAGAATTATTTAGGCACAGACGAACTCCCACGTGGGACAAGACGAAATCAGTTTGCATTGCTGAAATACTCTCTCTCTCAGGTTAGCTAGCTAAAACTAAGTTCAAGTGTTAGGAAAGCGAAATTTGAACTCTGCTTCTATGAAAAATTACAAGGTTATTTCACCATTATCCGCCCATCCCAGGAATTTCCACGCAGTCAGGAAAGCCCAGACAGTGTTGTTAACAAAAGGGTTCATTCAACCAGTGTCTAAAAATAACCCGCATCAGCCTAGAGTCAGATGACCTTCATCCCCCCCCTTCCCCTCCCCACGTGCCTACCCAAATCTTCATTCACTGCCCGAGTAGTTTGTCCCCGTAACTTTGTCCACACTCGGGCCACTCTCAGCAAAAAAAAATTTTTTAATCCAAATTCCATGTCCTACTAGACCAATAAGTCCCAGGGGACAAATCCAGTTTCCAAGTCTTACAGGTCAAATTCAATTTCCACGTCCTACGAGACGGAATTTCCAAGTCCTATGGGACGAATCCAATTTCCAAGTCCTAAGAGACGAAATACAAATTCCACGTCCTCCATGATGTCCTCAAATTCTCCATGACGTCCTCAAATTCCACGTCCTCCGTTACGTCCACAAATTCCATGTCCTCCCTGACATCCTCAAATTCCACATCCTCCGTTACATCCTCAAGCACGTCCACAAATTCCACGTCCTTCATGATGTACTCAAATTCCACGCCCTCCGTGACGTCCACAAATTCCACGTCCTCCGTGACGTCCACAAATTCCACATCCTCCGTGACGTCCACAAATTCCACGTCCACCATGACGTCCACAAATTCCACGTCCTCAAATTCCACGTCCTCCGTGACATCCTCAAATTCCACGTTCTCCGTGATATCCACAAATTCTACGTCCTCTGTGACGTCCACCAATTCCTCGTCCCACGTGACAAAACAAATTCCACGTCCTCCGTGACGAAATTAATTCTAAGTCTTATGAGACAACAAACCTACTATCCCCGCAATAACCAGCCGAGGCCGTGAGAGAGATAAAGTATATTTCTTCATTTTAGCCATTCAGGCCACCCCCACATTTTATTAAGATGAAATAATGACAACAAACCTACTATCCTCGCAATAACCGGCCGAGGCCGTGCGAGAGATAAAGTATATTTCTTCATTTTAGCCATTCAGGACACCCCCACATTTCATTAAGTTGAAATAATTCCAATCGCCTGGTTGCCCCCACCTAAATCGGTTCCCGATCCCATTTATTTCTCAATCCAAATTCATTTAACTTTAGAGGGCCCTACCAACTAAATCTGTCAAAATGTCGACTCCAAGAGCCCAACACAATGAAGACTTTAAGTTCTACATGCAGGCAGGAAAAGACCTGGGAATGTCGGGCCAAGAATTACGGGTCTGGGTCCAGGGGAACCTAGACGCTGCAAAGGCGGAGAGAGAGATGGCAAGACAAGAAAAAGAGATGGAGTGGCAAGAGAGGGAGATAGAAAGAAAAGAAAGGGAGAAAGAGAGAATTGCCCAGGAGAAGAGAGAGGAGATAGAAAGGCAAGAACGGGAGAGAGAGAGAATTACCCAAGAGAAGAGAGAGGAGATAGAGATGCAAGAGAAGGAGAAAGAGAGAATAGCCCAGGAGAAAAGAGAGGATGCAGAAAGAATCGCCCGGAGAAAAGAAAGAAGAGAGAGAGAGAGAACAACAGCGTGCCCATGAACTCCAAGTGTTGGCCCAAATGAGTGCCTCTCCTCCTGCTCCCACTGCGGGGATGAGCGCCCTCAGCCAGGCCCATTCATTTATGCCGAAGTGGACTGAGGCAGAGCACAAAGTATGGCTCGAGTGGGCCAAAAGGGTCCTAGACTGCTGTGCCCTCCCCCCTGCTGAACTTTCCCTTGTTCTTACCAAATTCCTGGGAGGGAAGGCACTGATTGCCTATCACGCCCTCCCAGTGGAGGACTGGGGAGATTGGGAGGTCGTATGCCAAGTTGTCACCAAGGCGTACGAGATCACCCCCGAGCGCTGGAGGAGACGATGGAGAGGGCAGACAAGAGATATAGGCCAGACGTGGTCAGATTGGGCGTACCACTCGGAGCAGGCGCTAGTGAAATGGCTCGAGTCCAAAGGGGCCACCAGCACAGCCAAGGTACTCGAGAAGTTTAAGTTAGAACATTTCCTGTGCTACGCCCCTCCCACTCTGGCCACGCACGTAGTAGAAAAGGCCCCTGCGACACTGACAGAGTGTTGCCGCATAGCTGATACGTGGGAGACTCACCACCCTCAGGAGGGATCAATGGGGTGGAAGATCTATTCCCCGCCCTTCCTCAGGGGATCTGCTCCCCCCAAGAATGGGAACTTGGGGAAAACACTCACATGCGGCATTTGTAACAGGCTGGGGCATTCCTCTGACCAGTGCCGGAATCGGCCCACAGCCCCCTCTCACCACCCTTTGCGGCCAACCCCTCCGCCTCCTGTTCCCGCCCCCCGACCACTGCTGCAGCGGGCACTGCGCCCTGGCGGGAGTTCCGCCATGAAATCTGCCGCGACTGCAGAAAGCGGGGACATTACTTCTCCTCCTATAAACTCTGCCCTCGACACAACCAGCCCAAGACAGTGGGCACCATAGCTTGTCCTAAAGGCCTGCCGGGTGGATTGGGCTTGAGTCCATGAGTGTCGCACCTCCAGATGGGTCCAGTCCTGCCCGGAGGTTAGAAAATATAGTTGATACTGGGTTGGAGGTGAGCCTTATCGCATGCAGCAAGGTCCCCATGGAGCCATCATCCGCAAGGATGAACGGATGATGATCCTCTGGGTGAATGGGGACCAAAAGCACCTCCCAACAGTCAGATTGAGGGTCACCACGAGTGACGCCTCTAGAGAAAGGGAGCACCTCTTCAGCGTAGCCGAAATGTTAACAACTGGGAAGCCTCTTCTCCTGGGACAAGATCTGGTACAGTGGAAGGATCCCTTGATTCCACTTCGCTGCCTGAAGCCATCCAAACCTGTGGGCGTCCCAAGGCCACCTTGAAGAAATCAGGAGGATCTGCTTCCCCCTGCCCTGTCCCTAGGATCAATCCCTTGGCTCCAGGAGCTGCCCCCGGCCCCTGAAAAGGCAGAGACCAGTACACCGTCTACCACTGTCCTCATCACCAGGGGCGCAGCTGCCCTGCCCTCCCTTGCGAGGGAGTAGTTAATAGAAGCCCAAAAGACGGATGCCTCAATACAACGCCTCCGCAGGGAAGCCGCCACCAGCAAGGATGCTCTCACTGACCTGGTGAGAGACACCTTCCTGCTGGAGGCTGATCTCTTGTATAAGGTAACCCGGGGGCTCAATGAGCCGCCCCAGGTGCACCATAAGTTTGTGGTAGTCCCCCCGGCCCTGCAGAAAGACGTGCTGAGTTTAGCCCACGACAGCATCAGCGGGCACTTCGGTGTCGCACAAACCGCCCGTGCCATTGAGAGCAAATTCCACTGGCCCAGACTCCAGAAAAGTGTGAAACAATTCGTTGCTTCCTCCCCGACCTGTCAAGTGTCAGGAAACCCTAATGAGGTAGTACCACAAGCCCGCCCCGGAATGTCCCCTCCACCGGTGTCCCCTTCAGGGACGTCGTCATCGATTATTTTACTCTGCAAGGGAGAATGAAGAGTAAATCAGGAAACACCCACTGCCTCACCATCATAGATTGCTTTACCCGATATCCAGAGGCAATTCAGGTGAGGAGCAAAAGGTGAAGGCCCTAGTGAAGTTCTTCTGTCGGTTCGGGTTCCCGCCACTATACAAACAGACCAGGGTCGACACTTCATGTCGAAAGAGTTCCGTGATGGCATGGCCAGTCACGGAATAAAACATTTTCACTCGACGCCCTACCATCCCAAGAGCCAAGGGATAATTGAAAGGTTTCACCAATCACTATCCACGACGCTCAAGAAATTGGAACATGAGGGAGGTGGCTCGTGGGAGGACAACCTTCTGTATGCCCTTTTTGCCGCTTGCCATGCTCCCTCTGAAACCACAGGGTATAGCCCCTTCAAGCTATTATAAGCTCACTCCACCCGGGCGCCCCTCGACGTACTTTATGACGCGTGGGCGGACCTCGCTCATGCGGATTGGGCGGAAGAATTGCCCAGTATACAAAAGAACCTTCGGGCTGCTTGGGCGGTGGTCCAGGCCACAGAGGTGGCCACCTAAGAACGGGTGAAAATAAGATTCGACCAGACAGCCCGCTTTCACTCCTTCGAGAGACAGATCAGGTCCTAATCCTCTGGACAGGCGCCACCAGACCCCTAGAGACCCACTTCTCAGGTCCCCACAAAATCTTGGGAAAGCGCGGAGATCTAAATTATCTGGTAGACTGCAGGAAAAGGAGGGCCCAAGTGGCTACACATAAACCTTCTAAAAACTTACCAAGCCCATAGTGAGGAGGCACCCAAAGATGACCCGCCAACTCTTGGGGTAGTCGTTGGCACTGCTGCCCTGACCCACACGCCCACTACCAATTCGGAAATACTCGAAAACATAGAAGAAATTACTCCCGGTCTCGCTGCCACCCACTGGGAGGATATCCGACAGATATTGACTCGTTGGGTGCACAGACGTTCTCCAACATTCAATAAATATCAGAGAGGACATAACACCCACAGCTCAGGGATACTACTCGGTCAACCCGGATAAGGCCCGTAGGATTGAGGAGCAGGTCAAGCTCCAACTCGACCTTGGCCTTATAGGACATAGCTGCAGCCCCTGGGCTTCCCCAGTAGTTCTAATACCAAAGGAGGGCGGTGGAGATCGACTTTGCATCGATTTCTGAAAATTGAATGAAGCAACGGAGTCAGAACCTTAACCCCCTTCCACGGATCCAGGCTTGCTTAGATAGCCTGGGGAGTGCCCCCTATCTAAGCAAGATTGACTTGGAGAAGGGCTATTGGCAAGTCCCGCTGTCCAAGGAGTCGCGCCTCGGACGGAGTTCATAACTCCTAGCAGAATCTATCAATGCCGAGTTATGCCATTCAGTTTAAATAATGCTCCCACCTGTTTCCAATGTCTGATGAACAAGGTACTAGCGGGCATACAAAACTGTGTGGTATACTTGGACAACATTGTCACCTACGCCAGTACCTGGGAAGAGCACTTAGAGATATTAGAGCAAATTTTAACTGCCCTGGGAAAAGCCAATTTAGTAATCTACCTTAAAAAGTGCCAGTTCAGAGTCGGGGAAATTACGAACTTGGGCCATCAAGTAGGAAATGGGTGACTAGCGCCAAAGAGGCAAATATAGAAGCCATAAGGAATATGGCCTACCTGCCAACCAAACGGGATGCCCAACGCTTCATTGGAATGGTGCAGTACTTTCGAAGATTTATTCCAAACTTTGCGGATGCTGCTGCCTCCATCACTAACCTCTTCCGGGGAAAGCAGCCCTTCAGGTGCACGGAAGAGTGCAAAAGGGCATATGATAATTTGAAGGCCGTCTTAATCACCAGGCCGGTACTGCACACCCCAGACTACAAACGGCCCTTCTGCCTAGCAGTAGATGCCAGCGACGTCGGCACCGGAGCAGTAATGTTCCAGGAGAAAGAGGGAGTCAGACGCCCAGTGGCATATTACGCCAAGAAATTGAAACCCGCAGAAACCCATTATAGTACCATCAAAAAGGAATTGCTAGGAATGGTACTGGCGATGAAACACTTTGAGTCATACCACGCCGACCACACCTTCCCACTAATGGTGTATAATGATCATAACACCCTTGCGGTATCTAACTACATTTAGGAATCAGAATAAACATTTAATGCGGTGGTGCCTCGATCTCCAGGACTGTCACTGGAGAATCGAGCTCATCAAAGGCACAGATAACAAGATCGCCAATGTCCTATCCCGGTATCATAGTGAGTAATACCCTGGGGCCTTACTAGTGCACAAAACTCCATCTCAAGGCAAGAAAACCCGAGGGCTACAGCCGTAAAAGGCAGGTCTGGGCCAGTACTTCTTAAATACAGGGGGCATGGCCCGCCAGCCAGATGGTGGTGGCACATTCCCCTGCCTTCTTGTAATCCCAGGAACTTCATTCCACACCCCCCTCCTTTCTGTTTTAGCTTGCTCAATTACGTGTAAAGTAGTGCCACGCTAGGCACCGCCCACCAGTACTTGAAAGCGAAAACACGAGATGTGTATTGTAATGTTAGAGCCTCTTAAAGGCAAACTAACCGCATGTCTCTGTTTATTTAGAATTAAGGACACATGTATATGTAATTTAATTATTAATATTTTGACACCTGCCTCTAATTACCTTGACCTTGTAATCTTAAATAACTCATGCTCTTAGAATCAAATGAAATTAATATGCCGTGGTATTAAAGTAAAGTAATATCAGTTTGTGTTGGAAGGAGTATCCTAGTAACGTAACATAAAGCATCTTTTCCGACTTCTTAATTATCAACATTCGCACCCGAATGAAGGTGCGTATGTTATCTTCCGTGGGGAGCTATTATAATTAGCAAAAAGTCGCTAAAAGCCGACCCTTTAGAATGTTGAGAGTGGGATTGTCGACGCATAGCCGACCCAAGTTGACCCAGATACCAACACATAAAATTTATCAGTATTCTGATCTTTCGCTTCCCTTTTACCTGGGAAGACATTTGGATAGCACAGTCAAAAGGGGCAAGGATAAGAGGTTGAGTGCCACTCCCTTAAGCAGCTGAAATGAACTAAGCTGCTTAAAACAACCATTCTATGAGGCAGAGTGATCGAGCTGAATCGTCTTTCCACAGGACACT
Organism: Macrobrachium rosenbergii; assembly: GCF_040412425.1. Taxonomy (NCBI): domain Eukaryota; kingdom Metazoa; phylum Arthropoda; class Malacostraca; order Decapoda; family Palaemonidae; genus Macrobrachium; species Macrobrachium rosenbergii. The sequence goes on from NC_089756.1 coordinate 63,029,591, forward strand.
GCGCAGGAGATCGCTATGAGAAGCTGAGAGCCCCCTTGCCCCCCACCCGGTCACCACCTGACCCTCCTGACTCGGATCCAGTTCCTCCATCACCACGTGAACGGACATTCCATGTGAACTAGTGTATAGTGCCATGAGTGCAATCGACCTTCGTCATTCTTCCCCAGAGACCCGCTTCCCCCCCAATGGTAAAGTACAAGTGAAGGCTTTTCAGTCAAGACATTTTGCCTTTAGAAGTGTTTATTGAGTGCCAATATATCTCTGCATTCATTGTGCCATTTTACCCAGTGCTGTTTCAAGTGTTTTGTGTTCCAGTGTTAAGTGTTCATTCATCCCTCAAGACCTAGGCACCCCCAATGCAGTCTTGATCCATCTGTATGTTTTATATTTTCCCTTACTGGCATGTAATCCTTAAATCTCTCTTGCCAAGAGACCCATTTGCCGTGGACTCTTCTTGGGCTGTGCCTTGCGACCATTCAAGTCTCCAGTAGGAAGACCTCCAGGCTTCGCAAGCCTCAATATTGTTTACTTTTCCTTATTTTTTTTATCCTTTTATTATAAATACAATTACGTAACATTCCCTCATGAAGTAGAGCCCTAAGCTCATATGAAACATCCCTTTTTTCTTTTCTTTTTATGATTCCCTGGACTGTAAAGTCAGATTTTCAAGGCCAAGTGAGTAAAATTCCATTGCTGACCTGTTAAAGTGTTCTACAAATCCAGAAAACCAGGGGAAATCATAAAAATGATATTTTAATGATAAAATAAAGTTTGTTCATACTTACCTGGCAGATATATATATAGCTGTATTCTCCAAAGTCCGACAGAATTTCAAAATTCGCGGCAAACGCAGTGGCCGGGCAGGTGGTTAGTACCCATTCCCGCCGCTGGGAGGCGGGTATCAAGAACCATTCCCATTTTCTATTCAGATTTTCTAACGCCACTGACTCCTGAGGGGAGGAGGGAGGGCAATCTGAATATATATATCTGCCAGGTAAGTATGAACAAACTTTATTTTATCATTAAAATATCATTTTGTTCATGAGACTTACCTGTCAGATATATATATAGCTGAATACCACCTTTGGAGGGGGGGTAGAGACAGCCAAGAATTAGGGAAAAAACCAATTATTGGTAAAATTATTTTGGTTCCTTATCTGATAGCGTAGCTGACTGAGTGGTTACTGTCACTCTAGTCTGCTTCTGCTTTACTAGAGACCCCAGCAGGTAGTGACCTATATAGCTGGCGACTTCTAGATGATCTGTCAACGGGCGTGACCAAAATGTGACTAGATCATAGACCATACAAAGAGGACAAAAGAGCATTACTAACCACCTAACCAACACCTAAAGCGTTAGTTTGCAAAGGATTGGGAAGACTGCCTCCAGTAGTCGACCCAACAACCATAAAAACACAATTAAAGGGGATAGGATCAGAGTTACCCCTGTCCCCAAGGTTGCTGAAGCAGCAATGTATGGTCCCAGTGAAAAGCAATTTTCGTATGCTACCTAAACATCTGGCCAAGAGTGTGAGGCAAACACTGAATTGACTTCGCCAAAATGTGGCACTGAGAATGTCACTGAGTACCATATTTTTCTGGAACGCCATGGAGGTAGCAACTGCCCTCACCTCGTGAGCGTTAACTCTCAACAACTTGAAGTTGGAGTCGTCGCAACTAGAGTGTGCGTCCTTAATGACGTCCCTAATGAAGAATGCCAGTGCATTCTTCGACATAGGTTTAACTGGATGCCTCACAGAACACCATAAATTATCCGAGGGACCACGAGTGTCCTGTGTTCTTTTAAGGTAGTACTTGAGAGCTATAACTGGACATAGAACTCCCTCAGGTTCCTGTCCAATAAGGTCTGCTAAACCTTTAATTTCAAAGTGTCTAGGCCAAGGGTTAGAAGGCCTTTCATTCTTAGCCAAGAACTTAGGGCTTAAAGAATTGACAGCATCGTGTTCCTTGAAGCCCACATGACGGCCTCGAACTTCGCTCACTCTCTTTCTCGTCGCCAGAGCCGTGAGGAATGCCGTTTCGAGTAACATCCTTAAGAGATGCAGAGTGGAGAGGTTCAAAAGGACTAAACATCAAAAACTTGAGCACTACGTCCAAGTTCCAAGCAGGAGGAATTAGCTGAGGAACCTTGGACGTCTTGAAAGAGCTCGTAAGATCGTGGAGGTCCTTATTGTCAGACAAATCTAATCCTCTGTGTCTGAAAACAGTCGAAGGCATGCTCCGATAACACTTGATAGTCGGAACTGCTATACAGAGTTTTTCTCTTAAGTAAAGGAGAAAATCCGCAACCTGGCTCACAGTGATAGAGGAAGAGGAAAAACCCTTCTTTCTACACCGACCTTTGAAGGTTGCTCACTTCGCTAGATGTATCCTGTTAGATGAAGAACTTCTGGCTCTAGCGATGGCCCGTGCCACCTGGCCAGAAAAACCCCTTCGCTCTGACCAATCTTCGATAGTCTGAAAGCAGTCAGGTTCAGAGCGGGGAGATTTTGAAGATATCTCGCGAAGTGGGGTTGTATGAGCAGGTCTGCTCTCATAGGAAGGGTCCTCGGAACGTCTACCAACCAGAAGAGAAACTCCGAGAACCAGTGGTTCGAAGGCCAAAACGTGGGGATGAGAGTCATCCTCGTCCCTTGTGAGGCCGCGAACTTGCGTATGACTTCTCCCAGAAATTTGAACGGGGGAAAAGGCGTAAACATCTATTCCCGTCCAATCCCAGAGAAGAGCATCTATCGCAACTGCCCCCGGGTCGAGTACAGATGAGCTTTATAGAGGGAGCCTCGCTGTTCTTGAGGTCGTGAAAAGATCCACAAGATGGCAACCCCAAAATTTCCAAAAATCTTGGCAAACCTCCTGATGAAGGGTCCATTCCTTCGGCAGGAGTTGATGGCGCCAACTGAGCAGGTCTGCTCGAACATTTTCGACCCCTGCAACAAAACTTGTGAGAATTGAAATGTTGCAAGCATAGGCTCAAAGAATAATCTCTCTTGCAAGGCTGAACAGAGAACAAGAGAGTGTTCCGCCCTGTCTCTTGAGGTAATCCAATGCCGTAGTGTTGTCCGAGTTTACTAGAACTACACGATTGCAAACTTGGACCTCGAAGAATTGGAGAGCTAAAAGATAGCCGCCAAATCTTTGATGTTGATGTGCCAGGACACCTGTTCCTCTCTCCAGGTTCCTAACACTTCCTCTCCCCCTAGTGTTGCCCCCCAACCTGTTGACGACCCGTAGGAAAAACAACACTAGGTCGGGGTTCAGAAGCTTGAGGGAGATCCCTTTCTGCAATTTCGTTGGATCGAGCCACCACTACAGATCCTCTTTTATAGAAGGAAGAATTCTCAATTCCTCTTTCAAGTCTTCCTTGCTTTGCCAGTTCTCCAACAGAAAGAACTGAAGAGGCCTGAGATGCAGACTCCCCAGGGAAACAAACTTCTCCAGCGAGGAAATGGTCCCCAGCAGACTCATTCATTCCCTCACCGAGCATGTTTCCTTCCTCAAGAAGGCCGAGACTTTTTCGTACATAGAAGTTGCCGTTCTTGCGACGGAGATGCTATAAAAGCCGCTGAATACATCTGAATTCCCAGACACAATGGACAGTGAGGGGATCAGCTGCAACTTTTCCACAGACCAGAAGTCCCAGGGACTTCACGAGTTGCAGAGTCAACTGAAGGTCCTCCAGATACCTTTGCTTCGACGACGCTCGAATCAACCAGTCGTCCAAGTAGAGTGAGATCCTGACGTGCGACAGGTGCAACTGCATCGCAACGTTTTTCATGAGAAGTGTAAACACCCTCGGAGCAAAATGTGACGACAACAGCATCTGGTGTTCCCATGCGGTCACCCATCCAAGAACTGACCAGACAACGCGTTTTAACTTCGCTGATCGGATCGGACGAAGCAGTGCTTTCAACGTGGTATGGCCGTTGTGCAGAGTCCAAAGCAGAGAGCCCTGAACTGGTATGTCTAGTCCCCAAGACAACCTGAGATACTTCATCGAACGTGGATGAATTGGGGGTGAAGATAAGTATCTTGGAGATCCAAAGATACCATCCAATCCCGGGATGAAGGGCTCCTAGTATTGACTGCGAGGTCTCCATCTTGAACTTTTCCTTCGGACCAAGTTGTTCGACCTGTTGACGTCCAAGACGGGTCTCCAGCCTACTGAAAGTTTTGGGACTAGAAACAATCTGTAGTAAAATCCCGGGGAACTGCGAGTCCAAGACCTGTTCCACTGCTCTCCGCTCGAGCAGGTCAAACAGAATTTTCTGTTTGACAGGATGGCAATTGGGAAACAAAAAACAAAGGAGGAGGAGACAGGAAGGGAATCAAGTAACCTCTCTCTAACAGTAGGAGGGACCAAACGTCTGCCTCTCTCTCTTTCCAGGCTTGTGCAAAATGAAGCCTGGTTGCTAATGGAGTCTGGAGATGAAAGGAGTCACTTGCTACCTCTCTTGAAGTGACATTCCTTCGGGAAAAACTCTCTCTCTCGTGGTGCGGGTCTCGTGTTGCTTCCCATGGAAGCCCCTTTGTTTGTAGGCAATTTATTTAGCTTTCGTTTGCTTTTTGTATCATTGAGATCGGTGCATTCGTTATGGAGGAGATGCAGTTTGAATGTCGATAACTTTAGTTTTAAGATATACGATATTTTTTGCTTCTCTGTGTATTTATTTGCTTGCTGTTACACAGTTTGATGTTTTACGACATGTTTGAAAAGCCAAAAAATATAACAATAGACTTGCAAAGTAATATAACTTCGCTAAATGAAGCTAGATGAAGCGAGTGTCAAAACACGGCTCAGGTTGGGCAGCGCAACGTATTACTTAGTCAAGCTCTGAGCTGCTACTGACTGACTGCCACTGACTGCCCTGCGGCATTCCTGGCTTTCGCTGATGCGTACTAGGTCCACAGGGTTGCCATATAACACATTAGATATTATTATTTCATAGCTAAAAGGAAATTACTACCGATATACTGACATTATCATTATATTATACGAAAAATGTAATTTTGTCTATGATAGGGTTACTGTTTTTGTTTATAACTCCTAACTATGGCGAATTTAATAAAACTTTCTGAGAAGATAGTCAGGATATGTATGATACCATATATAAAATATCCCAGAAAATTTTGATTTTTCGATTTTTTCGTCAAACGCTCCCCTTAAGACAAAGACAACTGCGAAGGTGGAGAGAGAGGAGCCGAAGGTTGAAAAGTCTCAGGAAACAGATCCTTAAGTAAAAAAGCCAGAGTCTGATAATCAGAGGAAGAAGAAGACGAAAGATGTTTCTCTTCATCCAAAGGCTGTGACGAAAGAGGAAGTTCTTCCCCGGCTGGCGGGTCTTGAGTGAGTGGTGAAAGTAGTTCCGATTAAGAAGCCGCGTCGTAAAGCGGGAACTCCCATGATCGAAGAAGTCAAGTACTGGCTAAATTAAGAAGGACATCAGATGTTGAAGCGGGTAGTTGTGCGTCATGATGTACAACTGGAGCGGCGTCAACACAAGACTTGAAGCTATACGGCGAAGCGAGCGCGGAGCGTCATGGCGTGACGTGCGAGAGGCTCCGTGGCAAGTACGAGAAGAGAGTCACAGCGTGGCGCGCGGCGTCATGGCTAAGCGCGCCGGCGTCAAGGTGAGGCGCGTGAAGCGTGAGAAGCGCCACGAAGAGCAAGACACGCGCTCCTGGCGCGAGTCAAGAGAAAAGTCCAACACCTCAAATAGGGGAAGACGATTAGGAAGCCACTAAACACTCTCTCTAGACGACAGACGAAGCCCCAAAACATCTAGCAGGCGAGGAAGACGAAGGTGAGGAGACCTCTTAAAGGTGAAAGTCTGTACCTCTTAACAGGCAGTTTGAATCTTGAAAGGTTCATGAGAGCATCCAGCTGTTGTTGCAAACCCAACAAAATCTTACAGCGTTGGAGAAGCAACTCTCAGAGGGAGAAGGGCTGAACCTTCTGCGGAGGAATATCCATGCAACTTTCGGGGAAGAGCACAAACGTCTAGAGGAAGAGGACGTGAAGCGTCCTCTCCTCTAAGCTTCTCTTAAGAGGGCAAGAGTCCAACCGAGAGCTCCAACCCCGAGGCGGGGAGGATGTGTCGGAGGACGAGAAGCAATCCTTCAGGATGCGTGCCTGTGCACGATCCCTGGCAGCCTGGATAGCGTCATCAGGACCTGCCGAAGGGACGCCAGATCGGTGGGAAGCCCCCGTAACCCTCATGCGGCTTTCGACATGCCCCCTCCCTGGTCCTGGGAGTTCGACAGAGGTCCAGGCCTAGAGGCATTATAGGGCCGATCTGACGCCCCCTCCACAACACTAGGGGCACTAGCACTAACACTTTGCGTTTGAATTGCATTCACTTTAGTTTCAAGAGCACGCATTGACTCCAACACGAGAGCCAGGGTATTACCTTCTGCAGCAACAAACTACAGGGTTAGTACTAAAATTTACTACAGGGTTACTAGTAGGAGAAAACCCTGACTGTCCATCTAAGGATGCACTCTAGGAGGAAGATCTCCTCAGCCTATCACGCTCCAATTTAAGCATATAGGCTTCATATTTCTTCCACTCACCCTCAGATAATCCCACACATTCATTATACCAATTATCATAGAGCATTGAACACCCTTACATATCATACATAAAGTGTGAGGAACTATCGAAGTCTTCGATAGCCTCACCTTACATTCACCCAAGCTACAGACTCAATAGCTAGAGGTAAGACATCTTAATTATAAGAAAAGTCAAAAGCAAAATAAAAAACGGTCCACAAAGAGCGTATGCCAAGTCACAGATCCAGTCGAATACCAGAAAACAACCAAAATACTTAAGTGACAACAAATTTCGAAATCCAAATGGCGGAGGAACTGACAACAAGTGTTGACAGTCCGGCGACAGAGAAAATCTGAATAGAAAATGGGAATGGTTCCTGATACCCGCCTCCCAGCGGCGGGAATGGGTACTAACCACCTGCCCGGCCACTGCGTGTGCCGCGAATTTTGAAATTCTGTCGGACTTCGGAGAATACAGCTATATATATATCTGACAGGTAAGTCTCATGAACAAAATATCCTTTAATAAAATTTGAATTATCATACACATAAAATCACTAAAAAAAACAAGCTCCAGCAAGTCAGACCTAGCCCTCTTCACCCATCCAACACTGCATCCCCACCCCTTCCCAGCCAGGAAAACTGCTCCCCAGCTCCACCCACCTTCCAAAGCAACCCCTTCTCTGAGTGTTTCTCTACCCAGCCTTACTGTCCCTCCTCTCCCATGGTGCCCAACCACCTGACCCGCACTTATCACCATGGAAGTTTCTCCAGGCCTCCCCCACCCACCACAACCCTTTCTCAGTCTGTTTACAAAGAGTAAGCAGTGTTACCAACATTTTCCTGAAGCCGCATTGCCAACCAGTTTTTTTCAAATTTTTTGAAATTTATATGTCATATATCTTGAGCCTTGGTCCCTGGGATCCGGTTGTGTCCGGATAATGTTGAATTTTTGAAAATGATGATAGTGATAAGGATTATTGAAGGACTACAGTAATAATATTCCTTGTGATCATAGCAACCTTGACCTACTGAGAGCAGACTGTGTAAATTGTATTATGATTGTTTGTAATCGGGCAAATAAAAGTGAATATATGTGTCTGTTAATAGCAAACTGCATAATCACTAAGGACAGATCACTCTGGATTGAGGAACTAAAGACTAAAGAGGAAAAAAGATGTAAAGAAGACAAACTGCAAAGGTTAAGGACTATAGGTGCATGAGAAGAATATAGAACAGTTAGAAACCATTAAAAGTATATAATAAGGAAAAGAAAACTGAATATTAACATCAAAAAATCTAAGAAGCATGAACAGATATGAATAAATTATACAGAATGCTGGATAGCTCAAATGGAAATATATGGGAACAAAGGATCCCACAAGGTTTTGGTGATCAAGAACTAGCAAGAACAGCAGGAACATCTGTGGCCATAGCACACGGGACTCTGGGGTAAGAAACCATGGCTAAATGAATGAGGTCCACTGAGACTGATCCGACATTAGACCTTTAGCCAACGTCACATGATTCACGGCAGTATATTGGGAAGGAAACCCCAGACCACAGTGAATCCTGCATACCTTCAGCAGCTTCTTTGTCTCCTTGGGAAATCTTACAGTAATACTAGCAGATGCCAGAAAGGCAGGAACCACAGCAGGAGTGGTGGGGAAGGCAGGTGCACTAACAACAACAACCCCATGCACAGAGTACAAGTTGATCATCACCTGGTCAATGTGTACCCTCCTCAGACCAAGTGAGGGAGGACAGATGGACACCACCCCAGTAGAAGCAGCAGGGCTCAAGGTAGCACCAACAGTACCTACACATCTTTTTCTCAATTTTCATGTATCTTCCACGGACAGGTGACAATGAGACATACTTGACATCATTGCCAGCCAGCATGCATTGCTGATCTCTGCAAATCATATGCATAAAATGAAGGTAGATTGTCATGGGCAGCATGTCGACCTCAGGATCTTCACTAATCATTTTTCCTAAGGATGGTTTATTAGGCATCATCATTATTACAAAAACACAATGAGCACAATCCACAGATAAGCAAAAGCACTAAAACAAGAAAATACTCAAGTAAGCTCCAACAACAGCCATGATAAAAGAAATAGTCTGGTACATCTATACCAAGTAAAATACCCAAAGAAAAAGTGGCACTGCATACCAAGTGGATGAGTGAGTCCCCCTCACTTGTCTGCTGTTATTTAACCACCTGGTAGCAACCTTCAATGACTAGGACAGCTCTCGCAAAAGGTATTCCATATAAAAAACAGAAGTTTGTATCCTCATACAAACAAATGGATAATGACATAGTAACAGACTCAAAAACACCAGAACAACACAAGCACCTAAAAAAACTGCAAAACAAAACATACAGGCAGAATTACCTATGATAAGAGTACAAGCTGCCACCACTGGACACTCAGGTAGAATGACTAAGCATAGTAGTCACAGCAGCATGTGGAGGAAGAAAAATCAAAGAAAAGTACACCAGCTGCAACATATCAGAACACCACTCATGGATGTGAACAGGCAGCAAACATGATCAACACCAACAATGGCACAACTACTGTACATGCTTCAGAAGCAGTAACAAGTTGGAAGAAAGACATGCTAGAGAAACTTGGAGAGAAAGACAGGGCATCCACACTCAAACAACATGCATAGTAGACTAAGAAGCATCAATAATTTAATAATGCAACAGAGAGTTGGCTGAGCATGCACTGTGCATCGCACGCAGATGCACAATCTTAACTACTTTTACAACTCTGACAGGTTACACCTATCTTTTTAAAAACTTCTTCTCAGAGTACTGCAAAAGTTCAAATACAGACAAACCTGAAGTAGTTTATCATATCTGTGACTAGCTATCAAAAATCTCCCATCTTCAAGCTGCATCTCTCTATTTTCCAGAAGGTTGTTAAGAACTGGCAGAACATTTCTTTCTGTTTTTTCTATACCTTCTAAAATTAAAATACGACCTTCCACAGCTGCTCGTACAGCACTCTGAAAAAAATATAGAATAAGACCTCAGTTTAAAATCTGACTACCATTTTTTTACAATAATACACAAAAATAAGACAAAGTTCTCAGGAATATAAATTTTTAGAAAAAACAAGTATCTTTGAAACATCATTAAATTCAGAAAAAAATTACCTGATCATGATAAAATGAAGTACCCCCTTTGATCTCTCTCCTTTGCTTGAGGTCTGTGTCTGTTGTATCTCTTGTGAGGGTAACATATTCAGCTTCTCGTTTAGTGAGCTGTAAATATGCTAAAGCTAACAATCTTTTCTGGGGTCCAGGAGGTCCTATGAGAAAAACATCCTGGCCAAGTTGATCTTTCTGCAGAAGCCATCGTAAATGTTGTAAAACAGACTGAGGAATGTTGCAGGGCACTGAAAAAATATAGAGGACTTACATATAATGTCAGAAAATTTTCTGATTTCTACTTTCCTAGATATACATACATGATCATTTTATGTGAGAATATTCCTCACTGTAATATGCAATTGGTCACTGAACCATGGTAACAAGATAGTTAACTAGTGATAGGTAAATGAATGGGGAGAGGCCCCCCAGTTGCCTGCTGACAACAAGCAATTTTTCCTTCAACATCAGAGGCTACACAAGGTGATTGAGGTGGGATTACGGTAAAAGACTGGTTTGTAAACCTAATAAAAATACAAGTTACTTAAAAATTTTTATAATTGTTCCTACAGAAATACAAACCATCACCTATATTGCAGGAGACTCACTCCTTAGGTGGGGGGATAGTCTCTCAACTAACTGGAAAGCTGAATCTCCAAATGCAATGGCCAGGCTCCTGTCATGATTATAATGAGAGAAATAATGACTCCTGTAACCTCTATGTAAATCTGGAACAGGGATGCAAAACAGACAGAGCTCTGAGCCAAAGTGAGTTGTGTCTGAATTTTCACGTTAGGAAAACGTTGGAGAACCAGGTGCTGCCCTAAAGGTTAGTGGGCAGATAGTGTCTGGGTTAATCAGAAGTTGATGGATTCAGATACCACCTTTACCACGAGGCAACTTCCCTCCCCCACTTGCTTTTGTTAAAATGGAGGGAGGAGGGAGCCACATCTCATGAGCTAAAGAGTCTAAAATAGATGCCTGACTGTGAGGTTTGCCTACGTCGTGGCTCATCCAGTACACACTCAACCTGACTGCTGCCTCACAGAGGAAGACAAAAGGGAGAGACAGCCAGTTGCTCACCTAATCAACCTCAAGCTTTATGCCACCTGAGTGCCTCTGGCAACATGCTCTTTTGTCTGATCAGAGATTGGAGATTACACAACCTGTTCAGCACTCGCCACAAGTCCTAAGGAAAAAGGACCAAAGACTTATGGGCAGTGTTCATTGGGTGAAATAAGTTAATGTAGTCTGCTACCCACTAGACACCTGCACTCATTACCTGTCAACTGAAAAGTTCATTGAATGGCTAGAGATGGGCCAATGACCCTGTTTAGAATTATTTCAACCAAAACTGGATGACTGTCCTCCTCACAGGATGAATGGTATGTCTGCTTAGTTACTTTATGAAATCAGAAAAGGGTGCTCTAGACACCATCTTTTTGTGCCTGCCAATGCTACAAAGAGAACCCAACATTGGCCTAAGAAGTCAAGTTCTCGTAGATAGTGCTACAGGGTTTATACTGAGCAAGAAGCATCTAATACAGTTCCACTAACAAATTCTTGACAGGTGGGGATCAAGAGTTCTTGAGTCTTATCAGTGACAAGAATAAAAGGAATCCCCAGCCCTCTGAAAGCCAGGTAAGATACAAATGCAACTTGTCAACATGCTACAAGGATACAGATTGCAGAATAAATCTTGAGGGCGAGATCTAATCTGAGACCTCTCCCAAGAATAATTCAGTGACTAAGTTGGCCTGCAGAGAGTTACAGCGACCTTGGGAGGACTAAGCTAATAAGGTGGACGAGACGGTTCAAAGCTCATCAATAGCAAGGACAACTCGACTGAGGAAAAGGGGTCCATGCCCTCCAGTCAGAAGACCTGGCAAAGGCTTCACTACAGGAACTAAGAGGAACTTGTTTCAATAAATAACTGTGGGTATCTGCTGTTATACAGAATTCCAGATATTTATGATGTACTTTCCTTCAGCGGCAGGAAGGATCCGTAACTATTCAAGTTTGTTTATTATTACTTAAATACTTGGTACAGCCTACTGTCCTTCCTGCTGCCATAATGACAATTGGCAATTATTTGACTCCTCCTCTCTTTGTATTTTTGTTGTTTATGAGGGAGCGTCGAGACCTGCCGATAACGAAGCGAGAGTTCTGTCAGAGCCAGAGGGCAGTTGAGCCAGTCTTGAGTATGAGTCAGTCTTCAGTGTGAGCCAGTATAAGCCAGTTTTAGTTGAGCGAGTCATCGACAAGTCTGATGTACATTTATGGCTCTGCTAATATTACTTTGAGTCATGAGTCCCTCACGAGGCATTTGTATATTTCCCTGTGACTCCATATTTTGGATGGCATATTTGACGGCCAACTGGATGTTCTCTGGCAGCCCCAGTTTATGGTTAGTCACGGTCTCGGACTTCACCTCACCTCAGTGGATGATTCAGTCGGGACATACAACGTTCTACAAAGTATTAGCGTCAGTCACTTCTTGCTCGGATGGACTAGGGTCAGTACCAAGTATTGCTAAGACAAATACTTAATGGTAACCGTAGTCATCTCTTTGAAACTTTGTTGCTGCCTTTTAATGACCTTTCTGCCTGGAATTGGTTAAGTACGATTATTTTTGTATATTATATTTTTTATACTGAAGAATTTTTCTTGTCCTTGCAGTGGTTTCTGAAGTTCTGCTGAAGGTTATTCTTTATAGTATTTACATAAGTGGTAAGCTAAGACTTCGTTTTCATTGTCATATGTTAAAAGACACAAATGAAGAATATTATCTTTCTATAAATAGTAACTTATATGGGTGTTACATCATTTCAGGATAGGGTTATCCAGCATTGGTAATGTGGTGTGGCGGAATTTCAAACCACAAAAAACAGTACACAACACTCACCCTGGTCCTCGGTTGCTGGAAGATGGAGTAAGGCGTCCACGGTCGCCAACACAGCACACAAAACCACACAAACCAAACCAAAACAGAAAAACACACGACTCACGAACATACAGCAACAAGTACAGCACACTAACAAGGAAAAACAACAACTCTGAATCAGCACACAAACAAACTGTTTAAGACCAAAAAAACGACTGACCGGCACTAGCTCTGACTCAAAACTCACTCTAAAACCGAAAAATCCACAGACAGACAGCGCCGTAAACAAACTAACGACCTCATCCCTCTTCCAACAACCGAAGCACTCACTAACGACAATTACTCTCTCTCTCTCTCTCTCTCTCTCTCTCTCTCTCTCTCTCTCTCTCTCTCTCTCTCTCTCTCTCTCTCTCTCACAAAACGTTGGGAAACGCTAAATAAAAACAAATTTATTCATCCCTCTATAATTCTCCCCCCTTTTAGCATTTCCCAAGCAATACCTTTCACACCGCATTCAAATCGCCTTACGCAACACCCACGGATGCTCACTAGCAGGTCCTCTAGATCGCGTTCGCGGGCACGCAATCATTCTCTCAGAATCATTCTCTCTTCTAGCAACATTCAAATCCACATCTTCTCCTCCATTCTCTCTCAGATTCATGCTATCTTCTTCACTATTCCCACTCTCAATTTCATCCACAATCTCATCTATACCCTCTAACTCGTTCCCGAATACCTCCCCCAATTCTTCAACTAACCCATCCCATTCGCTCATTGACCTTTCCAATTCTTGCAACGATTCATTCATGCTTTCAATCACTCGTATATTACTGCTACGCTCTCTTACTCTTACACTTTCGCTCACCTCCAACCGTTCACTAACCCCTACACGTTCAGTCAACTCAGTTATATCAAACCCGCATATGCTATACGTTCTATTCATACCATCCCATTCATCCGTATTACACGCTTTATCATTCATTTCCACTTTGGCACTCACACCCCTATCACACAACTTACGACCATTCCGTTCACTTACGTTCTTCCCTTTCTTACGTTTTCTACCATACTCTATCAAAACAAATTGCTGATCCTCCATACACAAGCTCTCATGCATACTTGGTTCACCCACATTCGATTTCAACCATTTATACACCCCATTCTCTCTTACATATTCTGGTACATCCTTCCATCTACGCAATTGGTTGTGATGCGCTCGTATTTCTCTCACACTACCATCTACACATACTTCCCCTACAACATAACTAAGCCCACTGGGACCAACTTCCAACACTTCATACGGACCCTCAAATTTTTCACGCACTTTATTTACATTCAACCGCCCTTTCTCGATTACTTCTTTTAACACTTTCTCGCCCACCTTGTAACTTTCAAACCTTTCATGCGCCTTCTTCCATACCTCCCTATCATTCTCAGATAGACCCAATCTCGGTCTCACTATCTTTTCAAAATTTAACACATATTTACACGGAGACATACCAGTACCCTTATGCACGGTGGCGTTGTATACCCACAACGCCGCCCAACATTTACATCCCAATCATTATCACATTCACTCATCATACGTAATATCTCCGTCCAACGTTCTCACCGCTCGTTCCGCCAATCCATTCGCACTGGGCATATACGGCGTAGAGTACACATGCTCTATGCCCCAATCACGCAACATTTGCTCAAACTCCCATCCAACAAATTCAGGCCCATTGTCACTCAACATTCGCGTCGGCTTGCACACACACACATTGGCAACATCACTTGACCCACCATTCTCGCTACAGTCTCACTCTTTTTGTTCCGAATCGCTACTGCATACGCAAACTTACTCAAATGATCTACCATTACATCCATTCCCACATGTCCTCTAGCAGTCACAGGCAACAACACACAATCAATCACAACCATCTCAAATAACTCTTTCATCTGCAATCGCAACACAGGTGGATTCGCATGCACACTTTGATACTTACCCTTCTGACAGTCCGCACACGTAATCGCTACATCCGCACAAATTTTACTCAATCCAGGCACATACAATCTCTCTCTCATACATTCCCATAACTTATTTTTCCCCAGATGCCCAAACCTATTATGCACCAATAAACACATACCCACGGCTGCGTCTTCCGAAAATACTGGCACATACACTTCCCATCCCATATTCCTTCCTGATGCAAAAATAAACTATACCTTTACATACAACAAATCTCTTAGCACTTCGCTTATACACTTCTAACTCAGACGGCCAGCTTCCTACTCTTACACCCCCTAACACACACTCTCTTAACATATTTATTTTCATGCACTGATTTTGCATCTGCTTAATTTCCTCTTCACTCAACAAATCATTTTCACTCCTTGCAATATCTACCATACCTACAAAACTAGTTTTAGACACATCCCCTCCTTTAACCTTCGCTATTTCCCTGCCGCCCTTTCCTAAAATTCCCCTCCCGACATCCACACTTATATCATGCATTCTCATAAAATCAATTCCTAATAAAAAACATGTTGGCATATCATTCTCATCCATGACTACAAAATTATGTATTATTTCAAATCCCCCTAACTGAATTTTTTATTGTACCTCCTCCCATACTAACACACTCCCTTGTCCCAAACCATGTATCCTTACACTCGTTGATTTTCTTTTATATCCCAATTGCACCTTTCCAATTCACTAACTACTGTACTACTCACTAACGACACTTGTGCTCCCGTGTCTACCAAACTACAATATTTATTCTGATCCACCACTACATTCGTTACTAATTTACCTTTCACTTCATGCATACACGCTCTCACGGCTACATTCACCTGCTTAGCTTCCTCACAACCATCCTCATCACATTCATCTTCAACGATATCCTCAACCCTACCCCTTATTCCCTCATTTTCCCCACAATCACCTTTCTTAACCAGCCAGCTACAAGTATCCTTTCCACAGTGAACATTTAAAATCACATCTGTACCATTTTCATTCACCCTTCCTTTATACTCCACCGGCCTATTCCATCCAAAGAACAATCGTACTGTAATTTTAAACATTTCAGCCACTACCAACAACACTTTCACTAACTTTTCCTCCTCATCTAATTCCCTTCCTTCCTCGCGCACTCCTCCTTCCGGCATCTCATTCATCACCTTTTCACGTAACTCGTTCATGCTTGCAGGTACTCCGTCAATCAACCCATTTGTTTCCAAATTACTCAACCCCCCAAACAGACATTCCCACACTCGATTCTCCCCTACATACTGTTGCTTTACCACAAATCCTACAGGTACTTGGTCCGGGTCCCAGTCACTCCTAACCCTATCATCTCTTTCAGTCCACATACGCGACATAGCATCTGCAACAATATTCTGTCTACCTTGTACATACTCTACCTTAAAACTAAACTCATTCAAATCCTCTATCGTTCTCGCAATTCTAGCATTCACACTCTCCTTTTTAACCATATATACTAGCGGTCGATGGTCCGTCCATTATCACAAAATCTACCCCATACAAAAATACTTTCAACGCCACACAAAAACCTTATTGCAGCCAATTCCTTTTCAATCACCGAATATTTCAACTCTGCCTTTCCAAACGCCTTGCTCACGCACGCAATTACTCTCAATTGTTCTCCCCATTCACCTTCTGCATTTGTGTACCAAGCATCCTCCCATACTATATTTACTTGCATCCGTATACAGTTCTAGTTTATTTGCATTCTCACTATAGTCTGGGAAAGCCAACGTCACGTCTCTTGCAGCCTCCTCTTTCAATCTCTTGAACACTTCGATCATTCGCTCATCCCATTTCAATCTTACACAATTTCTCTTCCCCGTCCATTCAGTAAGTGGTTTCCCGATCCCTGAACAATCTTTTATAAACTTCCTTCCAAACTCAATTAAACCCAAAAATCCTTTCAACTCATGCACGGTCCGGGGGCGTGGAGATTCCTTTACCTTATTCACGAACCTATCACTCTTCCTTACACCTCTTCCACTCACCATATGCCCTAGGAATTCCACCTCCCCAGCCAACCAAGCACACTTTCCAAGTTTTACTTTTATTCCTACTTCTTCCAACCTTTCTAACACTCGTTCAAGCAGTTCCATATTCTCTTCTACAGTCTCACTGCAATCAAAATATCATCTATAAAACAGTTACCTTCTTGCGATCAAACCCAGCCAGAACCACATTCATTGCCCTTTGGAAGGCAGCAGGCGCATTAGCCAGTCCGAAACTTAATCTCCGGAACTGGTAGTGGCAGGAACTACTAGAAAAGGCCGTAATATGCCTGCTCCCTTCCTCCAGAGGCATCTGGTAATAGCCCCTTGCCAGATCTAATTTTGTAAACACTTTCATTCCATTCATCTTGTACACACAATCAGACACCACATTCATCGGGAATCGCTCTTTCACAGTTACTTCATTCACCTTCCGATAATCCACACACATTCGCAAACTTCCATCTGGCTTACGTATCGGTACAATGGGGCTATTCCAGGCGCTCGTGCTCCTTTCAATCACTCCCACCCTCTCAAGCTCCTCACACTGCTCCTCTATCTCACGATTGATAGACGGAGAAAATGTCGGGACGCTGATATATGGGGGTGTCGTCTTCAGAACTATTTTAAATTCCGGAAGCTTCAATCCCCAAAATCCTCGCCACCACGACTCAATGCCCCCTGCCTATCCCACAACATTCTCCTCAATCGTTCTCTTACGTTATCACTTACATTTTCATCTACCTTTACTCTTTCTTTCAACTCCTCATACGTCCAATCATTAGCTCCTTTCAAATCACCTGTCATCACCTGCCGTACCTTCACGTACCTCTCATCATCCACATTCACCAACGCACGTAATATTCCCACGCAATCTCCCTCACATATTCCTCGGACTCGCTTCTTCCTGACACTCGGCAATGACGTTATATATACCCTCGGATCTCCCATGTTCAAAACCCCATCATATACACACACATTTGCCCTGACTAATTTATTTATGTCTATTCCTCAACCACATACTCACACCTATCATTGTTGGCTATCCCGAGGCTATCCGGCCATGCCACTTTCACACTCACAACTTCTCCAATCTCATGTGGCACTTTTACCCTCTCTGTCGCAATTACAGGCCCTCTCTTCCACAATTTTTGCTCAACCCTACCATCCTTCCCCAAATACAAATCCCCAAGCACATCCCCTTTCATACGTAATTCAATTACATTCATACTAGGACGGACCACCGTCCCGCATTTTTTCAAAAACTCACATCCCAATAAAATATCATATTTATCATTCGTACTCTCAATCACACAAAAATCACTTTCATCCACCACTACACCCCCAATTTCTAACCGTTCACACACTCTTCCAACCACTGCTACTCCTAAATTTCCAATCCCTCTTACTTCCCCCCTGACAGTTCCTAATCTCACACGTATTCCTCAATTTCTCACATCCAATCTTAAATATGACATTCATACTACACCCGGTATCTACTAAGGCAATCAATCTTACTCCCTTACAACACACTTGCACACTCATGCACTCGTCAGTCTTTCCAGCAAAACTCCCTCATGCAACAACCCCTCACGTACATGCATCACACGCACCGCTTGCATCCTGGAGGATCCGCCCATTTGAACCCCCTTCACACTCAGTTTCCCGAATTCGCTGTCACAGTCACCCTCTTTCGTCTACATACACTTGATACATGCCCTTCCATTCCACATTCGTCACACTTCGCTCTCGGTTCTGAACACATTCTCGCATAATGCCCATTCTTACCACAGTTGCCACATATTACATTCACTGGGTACCCCTACAACCATTAGCAATATGACCCACCTGTCCGCACCTGTAGCATTTAACCCCTATCTTTCGTACACACCCTTACCAAATGTCCCGATTGCCCACACCCGAACACGCTCCTAAAGCCCACCTACACTCATTCTTTGTATGTCCTTCCTTTCCACATCTAAAACACTTGCCGACTTCCACTCATCGACCTTCCCTTTGTACACTACTATCCCTAACCCGTCCAATCCGTTGTTCCCTTACAAACCCACCATTCATCCTCACTGGCACCTCCACATTACTTGCTCTTACACTCCTATCTATTACACTATCAGCCATTCTCATTGGGCCCCTCAACACTGCATCCCTAAAGCTTCCACACTCTGGTACTCTCTCATCTACCCCAGCCCTTACACTTACACTTCTACTCTCTTTTATAACCCTGTCAAGCTCATAATCTTCTATAATTTCCAAAATTTCTCCCCAAGTCAACCTTTCATTCGTCCATCTTTTCTTCTCCTTCCGCTTCAAGTTCACAAATTCTCTAACTCCATCTGGCACTGTCCCTAACAACTTCCATACTAACTCCTTACATTCATCTATCCCATCATCCCCAAACTTCTTCCTTGCCAACGTCTCCAGCCTACAAGCATACAGTGACAAGGTTTCCCCAGCTTTCATTCTTGCCTCATCAAATTCATTCTTCCTCTTATACTTAACACTCGCTTTCATACGCCTCGCTTGCTCAACTAGTCTAGCTTTTACCTTGTCATACTCAACATCTCCCACACTCATAATAACCCTATACATATCAAGCAAAAACCCAGTCAAATATTCTCCTAATTCTCGTGCCCACACTCTCTTACTTTCCCCATACTTATCCTGACAAAACCTTTCATACTCCCTAAAGAAATCATGCACATCCCTACTTCCATACTCATTATACTTTCACACCGGGTACCTCCCTCACATACATAGCCTTTCTCACTTCTTTCTCACTTTCACTCCCACTTTCGCTACTTTCACTCTGTCCTTTCATACCCTCTTCCGAACACAAAGAGTCTACTTGCACTTACATTCATCTCACTCATTACACTCTTTCTTCCTCTTTTATCCACTTTTATCCACTCACCTCCATCCACCTCACTATCACTACTGCCTTCACCGTCTCCTTCTTTCCTGCCTTTCCCACTTCCTTACCCTTCTTACCAATTTCCTTTCCCTTTCCCTTCTTCCCTTTTTCTTCCCCTGACTTATCATTACTTTCCCTCTGTTCCTTCCTTGCTTTTCCTTACCCTGCCTCTCATTCCCTCGTTTCTTACTTCCTATTCCCATATCACTTTCATCACTCACGCTTCCATTCACTTCTTCCTCCTTTTCTTTCTCTCTTGCCCCTTCTCACGTTCCAGAGAACCTGCCTCCAACAGCCCCTTCTCCAAAAACACCCTTGAACATACCTTTCACCATTTCTTCCACACCTTTCATCTTCCCTCCAACTTTTTATCCATCCTCTCTTCTGACTCTTTCATCTCCCCTTTCATTTCTTCTTTCGTACTCCTTAGCATTCCCCCCATCTCCTCCAACTGACTCCTCAACTCCTCATTCTCACCCCTCAGCCTCTCATTCTCCTCTCTTGCCAGCTGCAACTCCTCTCTCAACCTCCCCAGTTCCTCTTCCATTCCCTCCAGTCACACTACTAGCCACTAATCTCAATTGCAGCTGCCCCACGTTGGGCGCCAAATATTATGTGGCGGAATTTCAAACCACAAAAAACAGTACACAACACTCACCCTGGTCCTCGGTTGCTGGAAGATGGAGTAAGGCGTCCACGGTCGCCAACACAGCACACAAAACCACACAAACCAAACCAAAACAGAAAATCACACGACTCACGAACATACAGCAACAAGTACAGCACACTAACAAGGAAAAACAACAACTCTGAATCAGCACACAAACAAACTGTTTAAGACCAAAAAAACGACTGACCGGCACTAGCTCTGACTCAATACTCACTCTAAAACCGAAAAATCCTCACATATATTCCACAGACAGACAGCGCCGTAAACAAACTAACGACCTCATCCCTCTTCCAACAACCAAAGCACTCACTAACGACAATTACTCTCTCTCTCTCTCTCTCTCTCTCTCTCTCTCTCTCTCTCTCTCAAAACGTTGGGAAATGCTAAATAAAAACAAATTTATTCATCCCTCTATAGTGGTTATCTGGCTTAGTTTTTCCTGCCCTTGACCTATTCACAGTTAAGGCAACACGTTTACTTATTCCTATATATAAGTGCTTCTTGTAGCATTCTTCTTATATATTTATTTTAATATTAAAATTCCAAGGCTTTACCATTTATGTATGTTTTCCTTATTTCCAATACAGCTGTGGAGGAGAAGCTGATCCTTGAAGAGGAAGAGCCCTGTGTTATGCACTTGATAATTTCATATTATTAAATAGTAATAAAAATACAAAAAATTTCCAAGTGTATAAATTTAACTTCCTTTGAACCATCTATAACAGTTTTCTGTTTATGGCGCCCAATGTGGGGCAACGACAAAGGAAGCTGGATTTTCGCTATGCAGACTCCCATTAGTTGGTGAAGGTGTTCCGGGATCCGTTGTTTGATCTAATTTTTATTCCTTTTCAGATTTTTTTCTAATTTTCAGGTTATTAACATTTTTGCTCCTGGGATAATAATTTATGTCATTTAATAATGGCGAGTTTATCTGTGCTCATTGGGCAAAGGAAAGTCATCCGCAGAAAGGTGGCTGAATATTATAGTAGGTCCTGCACTTTCAATACTCTCAGCCAGGAAGAAAAATTATCTATCAAAGGTATTCTTGCCAATTACATGGTCAAATTAGATGAGCTAGACACTCAGATTTTTGCTGAAAAATTTCCTGATGATTCTGATAATGCAGATTTGGAGGTTGAATTATTATGTTGTCAGGAATATGGATAAAATTGAAACCTGTTTACCTCTAATAGAAATTTCTAGGGGCACTCATAACTCTAGTAGTATTAATGACGTAGGCAGAAAAAAACAACCTGCAGTTCCTCTTCCAAAGTTTAGCAGTGGAGAGGGAGAAGATTTTTTTAAGTTCATTACGGAGTTTGAGGCAACTGATAATGCTTTTAGCTATCCAGACAGGGATTTGCTTTTGTTACTTAAACAACAAATTGAAGGTAGAGCAAAAGTTTTATTAAGCTCCTTAGAAGCAGATAAGCAATGTTACGCTGATGCTAAAGAATTGCTAATTTCAGCATTTGCATCAACAGACATTTGCAAGAATACTGGTATCAAGAAAACTACCTGTTTACATTTGAAAGAGGGTGAGGATCCTTTTCTCTTTATTTCTGAACTCACAACAGTATGTGAAACCATGAAGACTTTGAATATGGAAGTTGATGAGTTTATTAAGCATTTCAATGGCATGGGCTGAATGATAGTTTCCAGTGCCATTTAATTCAGATTACAGAAAAGACTCATCCTACCTTGAATGATATACAGTAAAGGCTAACTTTTTTCACAGCCTGTGAGAGATACAAAAATGACAAATCGTCAACGGTGCAAAAACTAAAATTTCACAAAATGTACAAGAACGTAAGGTTCATTCTCGTAAAGAAAAAGCTGTAAGTTTAGCTGTGAAGCAGTAACGACTGATTCTGATCTGAGGTCTTCACGTAGCTGTTCTTTGTGCCTTAGAGTTGGTAACACTAATCATTCTCATTTTACTCATGAGTGTTCTAAATTTCCTTCCCCTACCAAGAAGGCGCAGTTTTTAAAATCTAAACATGGTTGTGTAAAGTGTGGTCAGTTTAATCATAATTCTAGCAACTGACACTTCAGATTTAAAAGAAGCTGTTTTAATTGCCATGGTGGCATATGAGTATCTTTGTGAGTTGGAGCCCTCCCAGGGCAAGAAATCTAAATCACATAATGCTAATGATGTTAAAGTAATTTCTGAAACTCCACAGAAAGTAAACAGCAGTGTTGCTGTTTTGCTGCATACTTATGGTAACTCTGTGTTACCCACGTTTTCTTTCAGCATTGGTAGCGACATTTAGAGGTCTAAGGGACAGTGGTTTACAAAGCACCTTCATCACTGGTAGGTTAGCTGAGGAAAAGAACCTTAAAATTATTCATTCAAATGAGTAAATTTAATGAGAATAAGGAATATTATACACCACGACTGTGGCAGTGCCTGTGAAAATAGGTAGTTTATCTTTTATAATTTATGGCTAGTTGTACGTGATACTATTTTATTAAAACTGCCCTTGCTCGATAAATTAACTGAAAGTTTTCAGAGCAAGCGTATGATGTTTGCTGATAAGTTGTTAAATAAATACTATCAACCTATTGATAATGTTTAGCTATTGTTAGGTACAAACTTTTTCCATTGTCTAGCAGGTACAGACGTAATTTTTGGTGGACGTGATCCCATAGTATACATCGAGTCTCATGCAGGCATTTTACTCAGGTAATATCGATTTGATGTTGAACAATGTAACATGTATGGATGTTAAACCAGGAACTTTGAATTTTGTGCCTAACCGTGGTTTTGAGTCTGTTTCTACGGTGCATTATTGCAGTAGCTCGTTGTTATTAAACACAAGAATTGATAATCTGTGACATTGACCAGGACAACGGTTGTGAATAAACTGTTCCTTTTTAGTTATCAATGAGAAAGGTAAATTGATGGAGAGGCAATTGCAACAGGGCACTGGACAAATTTGAGAGTCCAAATGCTCTTATTTTTTGAATTGATCAAAATATGTACAATGATGAAAGTTTCGAACTTAATAATCAGTTGGTCGATTTTCTATTAAAAATATTCATCAGAGGAATTATGGTTCCTTTATTATGGAATGGTAAAGTCTCCCATTTGTTGTCTAGAAATGAAAGACTTTCTAAACTAATACCTGTACTGAAGTCTAATCTTAAAAAGCTTAAACAGATTAATGCAGGAATTATTGAACCCATCCACGATCTTGATGCTTTTAAATCTGAGAATCCAAAATCTGAGAATCCTCAATATTCTTTTCTGCCTCACATGCCTACATTTAAACCCGACAGAGACAATACAAAATCTAGGGTTGTATTTTTATCCAATCTTAAAGACTCTGAAGATGGTAGCTCTTTGTCCCATAATCAATGTATGTAATCTGGACCTGCATTAAATCAAAAGTTGTCATCTTTCTTTTTAAATCTAAGACTTGACAGGATACTGCTTATTTTTTTTTTTTTTTTTATCTTAAGAAAGCCTTTAATTTGTTGGCTTTGACTGAAAATGAGCAGGCTAAACTTTTATTTTTTTGGTACAAGAATTTCAGCCAAGGTAATTTTTCCTTAGTGGATTTCAAGAATTTGAGATTACCTTTTGGTCTTCAATGTAGTCCTTTTTTTACTAATGATGGCTCTTTATTACATTTTGATTTTACAGCGCTCTGAGAATCCCCAGATATCAGGCTTGAAAAATTCCATTTATTCTCTTATTTACATGAATAATGGGGCTATTTCTGTTAGTACTTCAGAAGAGTTGAAATGGTCATACCAACGGTTTCCTGGTATTTTTAACTCTTATAGATTTGATATTCAGCAGGTTGTTACTAATGATATAGCATTAGAGGAGGAAATAGACAAAGAAGCAGAAAAAGTTACCCTTAACACCAGTAAATTGTTTGGCTTAACTTGGGATAGGAATTCCAATTAAATTTTTACTAACTCTATTTGCCTTAATTCAAATGCCAAAACCAAGAGGTCAATTTTACAAACCATTGTGTCCCAGTTTGATATTTTTGGCTTTAATATGCCCTTATTTAATCTCTGCAGGTTATTCATGCCCAAGCTGCAGTGCCAGAAAAATTTAAACTGGGATCAAATCTTGGCTACAGATTTGCAGAGAGAGAGAATGGATCAATATTTACAAACAGATAAACAGAGCTCCTCCTTTAAGAGTACCCCAATCTGTTTGTGTTTCCAGATGCAAGTCGAGATATTTACGGCTGTGTTATTTATTTGCAGCATACTGAGACAGGCCGTCTAAGTTTTATTCTTGCTAAAAACAGATTTGTCAATAAACAACTAAAGAATAAATCAATACCTGCCCTTGAACTAAGTGCCGTAAATTTAAGTGTTGATTGCGCTCTGGATATTTATAAAGATTTATCTGGCCCTTCTTGCGTAAGGCCCATAGAAACTGATAATGTTATCGCCTATGCTGATTTTCTCTGCGCCCTGCATTGGCTAAATTCTGCATCTTTGAAGTTAGACAAATTAAATAAACATTCTCCCTTTGTTCTGAATACAGAATTAATAACAAACAGACGGTGTGAAGTTTATCCTGTAAGGTTCAATTTCATTTCTGGGAAAAACAATCCTGCAGACTTGATCACCAGATGTGTAC
Organism: Macrobrachium rosenbergii; assembly: GCF_040412425.1. NCBI lineage: Eukaryota > Metazoa > Arthropoda > Malacostraca > Decapoda > Palaemonidae > Macrobrachium > Macrobrachium rosenbergii. The sequence continues at coordinate 63,054,434 of NC_089756.1, forward strand.
CATATAAATCAGCTTCAAAAGTCATATATTTTTACAGGACCAGACTTTAGCTTGGCCAAAGTCCCTGAGTTGTCAATTACTATTCCAGCATTTGAAGCCACAACTGTGATTCATTCATCTCCCTTAACCTGTGTTACTGAAAATTTAGACCATCTGGGTGATGTGGACAGGTATTCTTGTTTAAGGAGACTTCTCCTAGTATATCGTAAAGTAATTTTTGCTTTGCACAAGTGGAAATTGAAGGCAGGAATTCCTTGCTCTCCAGTCACTAACTATTTTGCCTCCTCTCTGAGCCATTTCTTACAAGTTGAACAAAGAAAGTATTTCCCTAATGTACAGTCTTATTTTCAAACTGGTATAAATTCCAAGAAAGAAATTCCTCCTATCATAACACAACTTAATTTATTTTTGATTGAACAGGGTATTTCATGAGTGAAAAGTAAGTCCAGAAAGTGGCATTACAGCACTAACGACAAATTTCCCGTGTTATTACGTCCAGACAACCATTTAACTAAATTGATTATTTGGGACGCCCATGTAAAATTGTTGCATTCAGGTTGTTATTCTGTGTTAACTGAGCTCTGAAGGTATTATTATATCCCTAAACATTTTTCCATTGTCAAAAAAGCTCTCAAGCAATGTGTTCATTGTCATAGACTCAATAATCGCACCATAAAATTAAATCAAAATTCCTACAGAGACTTCCAATCTGACCCTCCTACTGTTCCCTTTGCAAATGTCATTGTTGACTATTTAGGACCTTTTAACGTAAAAAATGAAAAGGTGACACAGAAAACCTGGTTATTGTGCATAACTTGTACTTGGTCAAGGGCCATTAATCTAAAAGTCTGCAGAAGTTTGAATGTTTCAGATTTTCTTAAAGCTTTTAAATTACATTGCTTTGAATATGGCATACCTCAGTTGTGGGAGGTGGGATTTATTTGGGGGGCCAACACCAAATCTGCCCGAATTTCAGAAACTCCCAGAGTTTTTTCAAATTGCCATATATATCTGTGTAATAAACACCAAACAGCTGTTAAATTATGTACAGCAGGTATGAATTTAAAGAACTTTAGCGAAACCAGAGTTTGTGGGAGATTTGTTTACAGTTGGAATTTGCCGCCTCCTCCATCGACAGCAAGGATGAAAAAATGGAGTCTTGTATTCATAGAAAATGAGTAGGATGATTGCAGTAGTTGAATGGAGATATTCTAAAGTAAATGATAAATTGGCAATACTAATTCATGCGCAATTATTCATGACCTGGTTAACTTACAAATACAAGTTTATTTTTATTCTTATTCTTGTTATTTTTTAAATTATAAATTTTTTTTCTTCCCCCAAGAGCCCAAACTATCCTAACCCATTTGCCCGAATTTTAGCAGATTCCTGAATCCAGGGGGGGCAGTTGCCACCGCCTGCCCCCCCGCCTCCTACGCATGTGCATCCTCGATAAAGGAATGCAGTTGGTAGCAGGTGCTAATATTATAAGTTCTTTTATTAATGACTCTCAGACGCAATTGTATTTTGAAGAAAACAATGTGACACCTTTATCTTTTCAACAATATTTTAAGGGTTGCAGTCAGGTGGGTTCTTTGGTCGCAGTGTGTTAAAATGGTTGAACGACTAATCTTTGGAGCGATTAAGAACAACGTACTTTCGTTTTATGATTTTGAATTTCTTGTGTGTAGCATAGTGCATCTCATTAATAGACAACCGACAGCTTTCAAAGAAGCTGTACAAAACAATAACATTGATTATGTACCCGAACCTATATATAACACTTGAACAGCTTATCAGGGGATGTGAGTTAACCTCATGAAGATCCAGATTTTCATCCTGCTAAGTCTTAATATATATATCAGATGATTCTAAGAATTATACCAAATTATGTAAAGTTAGAAAAGTGTTGTTAGATACCTACCATAATGAATTTTTAGGTACTCTCATTCATCAAGCTGTTGACAGGAAAAGTAGATATCGTCCCATCTCCCATAACTTGTTAAAAGTAGGAGATATCGTGCTAATCAAAGAAGAATATACTAAAAGAAGTAATTATCCTTCAGGAATTATTTTGCAGATTTTTCCTAGTGATCTGGGTGAGGTTACCCATTTACAGTCAAAAAGGGAAAAACCAGTCGTATCACCAAGATTCATGTTTCTAACCTAATCCCCATTCCGGAGGATAACAATTTTCATCACGGTAATATTTCTCCGGAACTTTAGTTCTTGAGTAAATCCTCACGTCCCAGAAGGAAAGCTGCAGAGACCAGCGAGGCAGCGACAAAACAAATGCTTCACTAAATTTATTTCATTGTATATAACTTTATATTTTACTGTACATGTCCAAACATATTTTGTACATACAATTAGTTTTGGGATGAACATTTTTTCATACTTTGGAAAAAATTTCCATCCCCCCCCGGACTATAGAGAATTCCAGTTATTTATGATGTACTTTCCTACGGCGGCAGGAAGGATCCGTAACTACACAAGTTTGTTTATTATTACTTAAATACTTGGTACAGCCACATGTCCTTCCTAAAGCCATCATGATGATTGGCAATTGTTTGACTCCTCCTCTCTTTGTATTCTTGTTGTTTATGAGGGAGCGTCGAGACCTGCCGATAACAAGAAACGAGATTTCTGTCAGAGCCAGAGGGCAGTTGAGCCAGTCTGAGTATGAGCCAGTCTTCAGTGTGAGCCAGTATCAGCCAGTCTTCAGTTGAGCAAGCCATCGATAAGTCTGGTGTACATTTACGGCTCTGCTAATATTACTTTGAGTCATGAGTCCCTCACGAGGCATTTGTATATTTCTCTGTGACTCCATATTTTGGACGGCATATTTGACGGCCACCTGGATGTTCTCTGGCACCCCCAGTTTATGGTTAGTCACGGTCTCGGACTTCACCTCACCTCAGTGGATGATTCAGTCGGGACATACAACGGATGGACTACGGTGAGTACCAAGTATTGTTAGGGCAAATACTTAATGGTAACCATAGTCATCTCTTTGAAACTTTTTTGCTGCCTTTTAATGAACTTCTGCCTGTAATTGGTTAAGTACGATTATTTTTGTATATTACATTTTTTATACTGAAGGATTTTTCTTGTCCTTGCAGTGGTTTCTGAAGCTCTGCTGAAGGTTATTCTTTACAATGTTTACATAAGTGGTAGGCTACGATTTCGTTTCCATTGTCATAAGTTAAAAACACAACTGATGAATATTATCTTTCTATAAATAGTAACTTATATGGGTGCTACATCATTTCAGTGATAATATGGTTATCTGGCTTAGTTTTTCCTGTCCTTGACCTATTCACAGTTAAGATAACACGTTTACTTATTCCTATATATAAGTGCTTCTTGAAGTATTCTTCTTATATATTAATATTAAAATTCCAAGGCTTTACCATTCATGTAGGTTTTCCTTATTTCCAATACAGGTGTGAAGGAGAAGCTGATCCTTGAAGAGTAAGAGCCCTGTGTTTTGAACCTAATTCATATTATTAAACAGTAATAAAAATACTAAAAATTTTCCAAGTGTATAAATTTCATTTCCTTTGAACCATCTATAACAAGGTGTTTATACAGTTTTCAGCTTAGCAGTGAATAGTTCTATCCAGAGATTGATCCCATCCAGAGATTGATCCCACTTATGACACCAGTCAGAGAAATATAGGTAATTTTCTGTTACACAAAAGTTGAGTCTACCTTAAAACATGTTGCTCACAGAGAAGAGATGGCTAATGAAGATTACATATATATATATATATATATATATATATATATATATATATATATATATATATATATATATATATATATATATATATAAATATATATATATATATATATATATATATATATATATATATATATAAACATATATATATATACATATATATATTATTTACATACACATATACATATATATATATATATATATATATATATATATATATATATATATATATATATATATATATATATATATATATATACATATATATATATACATATACATACATACATATACATATATATATATATATATCAAAAATATATATATATATATATATATATATATATATATATAAAAACCTTCATATATATATATATATATTTCTTGTATATATATGTATGTATGTATATGATGAATATATATATATATATATATATATATATATATATATATATATATATACATGTATATATATAATATACAGTATATATGTATATGTATATATATTTGTATTGTATATGTATATATGTATATGTATATGTCTATATGTATATGTATATATATATGTATGTATATATATGTATATATATGTATGTATATATATGTATGTATATATACATGTATATATATATATATGTATAGTATGTATATATGTATATATGTTATGTATACATATATATATGTATAAGTATATAATATATATATATATATATATATGTGTGTCTATAAGTATATATATGTATGTATATATATATATATATATATATATATATATATATATATATATATATATATATATATATATATATATATATATATATATATATATATATATATATATATATATATATATATCACATATTGCCACAGGTGAAAAATAAGAAACGGAGTGTAGGTCCTGACCGGTTTGAAGACTTTATTTCCAAGCCATTGACAAAGGACTGATACAGAGTATGAGAAGTCACAAATATATATACTACAAGAACAGTACTGACGAACATACACAACCGTTAAAGACTACATATCCCCACTCAGGCCGGTGTTGAGGTAGGAGTGGCCTTTAAAACTCATTTGGTAGTGTGTGATAAATGAATCACGTACAAAAGTGATAATAATCATATATATATATATATACATATATATATATATATATATATATATATATATATATATATATATATATATATATATATATATATATATATATATATATATATATTTATATATATATATATGAATATAAGAAGGCCCACAAAACACTATTTGAACGTTGCAACCATATATTTGAGCACTTCCTTCTGTGCTCCTGTTCACTGGTAAAATATGGACATATGAAATGTTACAACAGTATATATACAAAGGATATGTAGGTGTGGCATTAAGTCTCCAATGGTATGCGGGTGACCGTTCCTAAGAAGGAGGGAAAAATAAACAATTCCCTGGTGATTTCTGGCCTCATTAATTCCTGTTTTGTGATCCGTCTGGTGGTCGTGTTTCCTGGAGCACCTGTTTGAAAAGAGGTTTAAGGATTAACCCGTCGATTTCATCCGCTTTCCAATGTCCTCCTGACAAGTTCATATTGTTGGTTTGATTGATGATAGCAGATTCCAGCATCTTTCTTTTGTACGGACAACTACTTTTGAAAACCAGCTCTGCCCCGCTCCAATTTATGGAATGGCCTCTGTCCCTGATGTGTAGAAAAATTCCTGAAATCTCCGAAGCATACCATACCGACCTTTTGTGCTCTGTTAATCTTTGCGAGAGGGACCTGCCCGTCTCCCCGACGTAAATCTCATTACAATTACTACAAGGAATCTTGTAAACTCCGGCTTCTTCCCCTTTTTTATTTAAGTATACATTAACGAGCGAGCTCTCGATGGATTTGGGGTAATGGAAGATAAAAGGATTGTTTGACCTGAGTTGTTCTGTGGCTTTTTGGATATTTTCGTTGTACGGAAGCTTTATTTTGTTTTTAAAATCTATTTGTCTGTTGCGAGTGGGACCTTTGTAGTATATTCTATTCGGTTTATTAATAACCTTTTCGATAATGTGGGGTGGGTAGAGCAGTTGCGTTAGGTGTTGGCGGATCGTGCTGAATTCTTTATCTAGGTACCCATTTGAACATATTCTAAGCCCCCTGAGGAATAAGTTGCACCCTACCATGATCTTTACAGAGACATCGTGGTAGCTTAAGAAATGAATATAGGAAACAGCGAAAGTGGGTTTCCTATACACTGTGAAGGCATATCTGTTCTGTTCTCTTATTATCAGTACATCTAGGAACGGCAATTTTCCTTCCTTTTCCCATTCTGTTTGGAATTTTATGGTCAGAACTAGTGAATTTAGTTCCGACCATAAAATTCAAAACAGAATGGGACAAGGAAGGAAAATTGCCATTCCTAGACGTACTGATCATAAGAGAACAGAACAGATATGCCTTTACAGTATATAGGAAACCCACTTTCGCTGTTTCCATTATTCATTACTTAAGCTACCACGATGCCTCCGTAAAGATCATGGTAGGGTGCAACTTATTCCTCAGGGGGCTTAGAATATGTTCAAATGGGTACCTGGAAAAAGAATTCAACACGATCCGCCAACATCTAACGCAACTGCTCTACCCACCCCACATTAACGAAAAGGCTATTAACAAACCGAATAAAATATGCTACAAAGGTCCCACTCACAACAGACAAATAGATTTTAACAACAAAATAAAGCTTCCATACGACGTAAACATCCAAAAAGCAACAGAACAACTCAGGTCTAACAATCCTTTTATCTTCCATTACCACAAATCCATCGGGAGCTCGCTCGTTAATGTATACTTAAATAAAAAAGGGGAAGAAGCCGGAGTTTACAAGATTCCGTGTAGTAATTGTAATGAAATTTACGTCGGGGAGACAGTCAGGTCCCTCTCGCAAAGATTAACAGAGCACAAAAGGTCAGTATGGTATGCTTCGGAGAGTTCAGGAATTTTTCTACATATCAGGGACAGAGGCCATTCCATAAATTGGAGCGAGGCAGAGCTGGTTTTCAAAAGTAGCTTTCCATACAAAAGAAAGATGCTGGAATCTGCTATCATCAATCAAACCAAAAATATGAACTTGTCAGGAGGACATTGGAAAGCGGATGAAATTGACGGGTTAATCCTTAAACCTCTTCTCAAACAGGTGCTTCAAGAAACACGACCACCAGATGGACAGGTGCTTCAGGAAACACGACCACCAGATGGATCGCAAAACAGGAGTTAATGAAGCCAAAAATCACCAGGGAATTGTTTATTTTTTCCTCCTTCTTGGGAATGGTCACCTGCATACCATTGGAGACTTAATGCCACACCTACATATGCTTTGTATATATACTCCTATAACATTTCATCTGTCCATATTTTACCAGTGAACAGGAACACAGAAGGAAGTGCTCGAAATATATGGTTGCAACATTCAAATAGTGTTTTATGGGCCTTCTTATATTCATATTACACTGTTGTATTACAGTAAAAGACATTCATGTATATATATGTGTAATATATATGTATATACAGTATGTATATATATATATATAATATATGTGTATATATGTATATATATGTATGTGTATATATATATATATATATATATATATATATATATATATATATATATATATATATATATATATATATATATATATATATATATATATATATATATATATATATATATATATATATATATATATATATATATATATATATATATATATATATATATATATATATATATATATATATATATGTATATATATATGTATATATACATATATATATATATATATATATATATATATATATATATATATATATATATATATATATATACATATATATATATATATATATATATATATATATACATATATATATATATACATATAAATACACATATATACATATACAGGCAGTCCCCGGTTTATACGGTTCCGGCTTACGACGTTCGAGGTTACGGCGCTTTTCAAATATATTCATCAGAAATTATTTCCTGGCTTACGACGCATGTTCGGGGTTACATATATCCGATCGACGGAAGAAATATGGCCCCAAAATGGCAGAATAATCATAATTTGAAGGTTTTTGATGTAAAACTCAATAATAATGCAGTTTACATCGTTTTCAATGCACCCAGAGCATTAAAAGTAAGGTTTTCTTATGATTTTTGACGATTTTCGACGATTTTCCGCTTCTGACGATTTTTAGGGTTCTGACGTGTATAAGAACGGAACCCCGTCGTAAATAGGGGACCGCCTGTATATATACATATATACATACATATACATATACATACATATATAGATATATATATCATATATATATATAGATATATATATATATATATATATATATATATATATATATATATATATATATATATATATATATATATATATATATATATATATATATATATATATATATATATATATATATAGATAGATATATATATATATATATATATATATATATATATATATATATATATATATATATATATATATATATATATATATATATATATATATATATATATATATATATATATATACATATATATATATATACACACACACACACACATATATATATATATATATATATATATATATATATATATATATATATATATATATATATATATATATATATATATATATATATATATATATATATATATATATATATATATATATAGGGTAAGTGAGGGGAAGCACAGAGCATTTTCATGATTTATTGACCCGACGTTTCACAAACCATCTCGGTTGCATTTTCGAGATGGTTTGTGAAACGTCGGCACAATAAATCATGAAAATGCTCTGTGCTTTTCCTGGTTACCCCGTCGATGTGGATTTGAGCAGTGGCTCCTGTTGTGATTGTATATATATATATATATATATATATATATATATATATATATATATATATATATATATATATATATATATATATATATATGTATATATATATACACAGTCATACCTCGAAATTACGCAAGGTTAGGTTCCGGAGCCCCTCGTGCAAGGTGAATTTTTGCGTAAGTTTAGCATGGTCTTTAAAAATGCTAATAAATGTTTATTTCCAGAGTTTAAGTACTAAATATGACCCTAATCATGCTCCCAAAGTATTAAGCTAACTTTTAAATGAACTAAAGTTAGTGTAATTTTATTTAAAATTTAGCTTATTACCCTTAAAAAAGGAATACAGTAAATGGTTGACATAAAAATTGAGTACTGCACAGTTTCTTAATAGCGCATTTACAGTAGGTGCGTACGTATACTAATGTTACCCTTAATTCATGGGATGCCATTTTCTTTGTCACTTAGAGTAAAAGCCGTTTTCTTTGCGTCACTAGGCAAAACGTCATGTGTCACAGTCGTAACAAAAGTAGCCTACAATTCCGTAAAATATCGAAAACATGTACATAATGTTCGTAGAAGGTAGTGCAGTACAGGTAAAATTCAATCAATTTAAAATTATATACTGTACAGGTAATGACGTACAGAGAAATAATAAGTTGTAAAAGTATGTTTGAGCGCTAACTACGAATGAGAGAGAGAGAGAGAGAGAGAGAGAGAGAGAGAGAGAGAGAGAGAGAGAGAGAGAGAGAGAGAGAGAGAGACATACTGTAATAAAGTAACTGTACTGCTTTTGTATCGTATTCATGTGCAAATATATAAATACAAATTTTCCATTCTGATTTTACACCTAAAAACACGAAAACTTAACAATTAAACACACTTTCTACAGGGGTATCATCTTTGAAAAATGCAGTAACTAAGGGTATCACATCTTGTAAAAGTACACCAACTGAACGTGCTGTAATTACATGCACATACAGATTGCACCAGCACTTTTCTCTGAGGTGAACAGAGTAGTTTTCAAATAATGACACTTATACAACTCTTAGTTACATCTCGATATTACATTAAAGAATTCATTTTATCAAATGAGCGCGACTGAACAACCTCATCTCAAGGTCATGTAAAGTCCTTGTGACAAAGACTTTGCAAATGGACATAATACTTGTATGATATTTATGTACAGAAATATAAATATAAATTTTCCATATCGATTTTACAGTTAAAAGCATGAAAACTTATAAATGTACTTCAAACATTAAACAAGCATTTTCTGCAGGGGTATCATCTTTGAAAAGTGCAGTAACTTTGCAAATGGGTATCACATCTTGTAAAAGTACACTAACTGAATGTGCTGAAATTACCTTTTCATCATATTTATGCATGTACAAAAATAAAAATAATACATTTTCGATACAGATTTTACACATGAAAGCATGAAATGCATATTTCATAGAGATTTTACACATGAAAGCATGAAATTCATTTTTCATAGAGATTTTGCACATTAAAACATGAAATGCATTTTTCATACAGATTTTACACAAGCATGAAATGCATTTTTCATACAGATTTTACACAAAAGCATGAAAACTTGTAAATTACTTTAAAAATTAAACATACCCACTTCTGCAGGGTTTCTCGAGAATTTCGTGTGTCTGTGAAAAAATCGCGTATGCCCATTAGTTAGGTTCCAGTGAAAAGTTGTGTGTGTGTGTGAATTCGTGTAACTCGAATCGTGTAAGATATAGTATTATTATATATATATATATATATATATATATATATATATATATATATATATATATATATATATATATATATATATATATATATATATATATATATATATATATATATAAACATATAAACCCTGTATTTGCAGTCTCACGATTTGCGGACCCACCTATTCGCTGATTTCTCTTTGGAACATATCTACCTATCATTTGCTGAAAATCCGCCCATTCATGGTATTTTTCACTGAGAAATATTCATTAACTACTGTATTTTCATCTCATTTTCATGACTAAATGCACTTTTTGTGCATTTAGTCATGAAAATGAGATGGAAATACAGTAATTAAAATACTCGGGTAATGCTCGAGTTACGATATTTCACCTTACGTTATTCGATTTTGCAATGGGGTAAGCAATTAATACCGATACGACAATATTTATAAAATATTTTAAAATTTTGTGCAGGTGCAGGCAGCAGCGTACAGGCAGCGAGAGACCAAATTACAATAGACCAGCTTCTTTTCCTCCAACTCTTTACCCCATCTTCTAGTTAAAAAAGTAAAAGAGAATGATAAAAGTATCGTTAGTAACGTTATACTCTTCTGTAAATGTGTACAGCCATAAACAACCAACCGAGAAACTGTTGTTATGTTTATCACTGAATCGGATACCAACAGCACTTTTGCTTGTATTTCAACCATCGTACAGTAATACACAATTACCATAGGTTACAGTACAAATGACGATAATTAGAATAGGACTGATATATTTTTACATTATACCCTTATCAGGTATGGATAAAATATTGGCAAGGAAATATACTGCTAAATTTAAGCTGCAAGTTGTGGCTGAAGCTGAAAAAACAATATTCAAGCTGCTTATGACTATAAGTTATCGTGCATCAGCAACATGAATGAAACTCGACCGTAATTAAAATTGGAGAGAAAGTATTTTAATCAAAACTACTGGGCATGAAACAACACATTACTGCTATTTTTACGCTGATAAACAATAAATATGTAAAGCTCATATTATGATGAAATCAAGTGAAAATAGCGAACGGAATCTTGATTTTTTTTTCACAAAACGAACGCCCCCAAACAGCCATTGTCATCTATTAATGAAACAAATAGCTAAATTAATTTCACAACGAGACGTATTCAAGTTATATTTTGACTTAAAACACTTCATATAATGAAAAATAACCTTGCCCTGTATAAATAAAGTATCTAGAGATTCATTTACGCTAACTAGAAGCAAGAAAAGCTCTCTGAACCGAGTTAAATGCGGCGAAATAAACACAGCGTAAACAATTTCGAAACCAAAACATTGATCGCTATGATCGCAATTTATAACACAAAAGCAATACAAGAATATATATACAATATTATTGGATACAGTGAATTAAGGCATAATATTTTAAAAGATCCATGAAAAGATGCATATTTGTTATGCTGACGTTTGTATAATACGATATGTGAATATAGAGTACAGTATAATGTAGGCTATGCTACCGTATATGCATACAAATACAGTAATACCTCGAACTTGCGCAATTCGCGTTGCACGAATTCACAGACACACAAATTTTTTTATTGGAACCTAACTAATGGTCATACACGAGTTTTTCACAGACACGCGAACATTTCCGAACACTGAGAAACCCAGCAAAAGTTTTTGTTTAATTTTTTTATGTAATTTATAAGTTTTCAAGCTTTTGTGTAAATTAAATAACATTAAATATTATTAAAAGTAATAATTTCTCTCTCTCTCTCTCTCTCTCTCTCTCTCTCTCTCTCTCTCTCTCTCTCTCTCTCTCTCTCTCTCTTTCTTTCTTTTAGTGAGATGAATTTTTATGGTACATGTAAACAGGTATGTTTAGTTGCATGATAATTAAACTTTTTAAGTAATAATATGTACTAATTTTCAAATATTAATAAGACTGATAATAATAATAATAATAATAATAATAATAATAATAATAATAATAATAATAATAATAATACAAAATTTTTATTATCTTGAACAAACAAATTCTTCCCTCATCTTTTGTAAGAAGGTGGAAGGCAAAAGCTGTCAGACATGTCATTTAACATGACAAGAATGAGAGTGTTGCTAATCAGTGGTCAAATTTTTCTTGTAATTCTCTCTCTCTCTCTCTCTCTCTCTCTCTCTCTCTCTCTCTCTCTCTCTCTCTCTCTCTCTCTGTCCGTAATAATTCATAAAAAATTTCAATCTCTTAAGTAAGGACAACTGTTATCTCTCTCTCATTCGAAGTTAGCCAGCCTACGTATTACAGCACTGTTTCTCTGTATGTCTTTAACTGTACAGTAGATAATTTTGAATTGATCTAATTTTACCTGTACCGTTTACAAACTGTAAATGCGCAGTTCTAAAACATAGAGACATAGAGCATTTCAGAACAAAGAGAAAGTGACAGAATAAAAAAAAGTTTGTAAAACCGGGATTGAGAAGACTTCTAAAAATAGATTGGTGGAATGGGGGAGAGAGTCACACACTATATTCTTAAGTCAACCATTTATTTCTTTTTTTAAGGGTAATGTATTAAGCTCTCTCTCTCTCTCTCTCTCTCTCTCTCTCTCTCTCTCTCTCTCTCTCTCAGTCTCCGTAATAACTGATAAATAATTTCACTCTCTTAAGTAAGGACAACCCTTGAACCAGGCGATTCTTTATGATTTAGTGTTGGTTCTCTCTTCTCTCTCTCTCTCTCTCTCTCTCTCTCTCTCTCTCTCTCTCTCTCTCTCTCTCTCTCATAGTTAGCGCTCACACATTTTTACAACTTATTAATTCTCTGTACATCCTTACCTGTACAGTAGATAGTTTAAATTGATCTAATTTGACCTGTATCATCTACGAAGTTTAAATGCACTAGTGTTGCAAATACGTTCTAAAACATAGAGACATAATAACTAAGAGTTGTATTAGTCAAAATATAAAACATTGTTTGTTCATGAAGCCCTTTGTTGGCCGAGTTGCTTGAGCTTCAGACTGTCACTCGATGGGCCGGAGTTCAATTCCCGCGGCCGGCTGATGAAGAGTTAGAGGAATTTATTTCTGGTGATAGAAATTCATTTCTCGCTATATTGTAGTTCGGATTCCACAATAAGCTGTAGGTCCTGTTGCTAAGTAACCAATTGGTTCTTAGCCACGTAAAATAAGTCTAATCCTTTGGGCCAGCCCTAGGAGAGCTGTTAATCAGCTCAGTGGTCTGGTAAAACTAAGGTATACCTAACCTGTTTGTTCATGAAAAAGCATTTCAAAACAAAGACAAAGAGACGCAGAATAAAAAAGTTGCTAAAAAGAGGTTGAGATGATTCTAAAAATAGATCGGTTGGAAGGGGAGAGAGAGAGAGAAATTCTCTTACAACTCTCAATTTTTATGTAAACCATTTATTTCTCTCTTTTAAGGGCAATGTATTAAGCTAACTTTTAAATGAAATTACAGTAACTTTAATTCCATTTAAAAGTTAACTTAATAATTTGGGAGCATGATTAGCATCATATTTAGTGTTTAAACTTTAGAAATAAGCATTTATTAGCATTTTTAGAGACCATGCCAAACCTACGCTAAAATTCACCCTGCGCGAACCTAACCTCGTGTAAGTTCGAAGTATGACTGTATACCATAGTGTAGGCAAAGCTAATTCTTGTTTGTTATTCAATTTCTTTTTGTACTGAATTATCATAAGTCACTTTGCATGACCGTCCAGAATTAGCTGATATTCATAATTACTATATCATGTATGTATACTGTAGAGTATACTTTATAGTGTAGGCTAGGCTACCATATATGTATACATGGTACCAAATACCCTAGTGTAACCTAGGCTATATTTGAGATACATTTTGGTATTTTTTACATTTTTTTTCCAACAAACGATGGGTTCTTTTGGAACCTAACCCCATCGTAAGTAGGATAATACCTGTATAAGCATTTTTAGCTTGTTTTGTGTGTGTTTGAAATATCAAAATAGGCAGTTCTAAGTGTTTTTAAAAGAGTTCTAAGTATTTGTGAGTTTTAGTTATTTATGGGGGTTGTAGATGCAAACTCTGAAATGGGGTTTCTGTATATATATATATATATATATATATATATATATATATATATATATATATATATATATATATATATATATATATATATATATATATATATATTTGAACTTACAGAGGTTAGGTTCCAGTACCCCTCGCAGGGTGAATTTAAACAGTAAGTTTGGCATGGTCTCTAAAAATGCTAATAAATGCTTATTTCTAAAGTTTAAACACTAAATATGACCCTAATCATGCTCCCAAATTATTAAATTAACTTTGAAATGAAATTAAAGTTACTGTAATTTCATTTAAAAGTTAGCTTAATACATTACCCTTAAAAAGAGAAATAAATGATTGACATAAAAACTGAGATTTAGAAGAGAATTTCTCTCTCTCTCTCTCTCCCCTTCCAACTGCTCTATTTTTAGAATCGTCTCAACCTCTTTTTAACAACTTTATTCTGAGACTCTCTCTCTTTGTTCTGAAATGCTTTTTCATGAACAAACAGTGTTTTATATTTTGACTAATACAACTCTTAGTTATTATGTCTCTGTTTTAAAACGTATTTGCAACACTAGCGTATTTACACTTCGTAGACGATACAGGTCAAATTAGATCAATTTAAACTATCTACTGTACAGTTAAAGACGTACAGAGAATTAATAAGTTGTAAAAATGTGTGATCGCTAACTATGAGAGAGAGAGAGAGAGAGAGAGAGAGAGAGAGAGAGAGAGAGAGAGAGAGAGAGAGAGAGATTGTCCTTACTTAAGAGAGTGAAATTATTTATCAATTATTACGGAGACTGAGAGAATAACACACGGGAGAGAAAGAGAGAGAGAGACTGTCCTTACTTGAAATATCAAGTTATATTATTTATGAATTATTATGGGGAGAGAAAGAGAGAAAGTTATTCTTACGTTAGATATCAAAAGATGGAAATCCAGTATTAAACTAACTATTAAATGAAATTAAAGATACTGTAATTTCATTTAAAAGTTAGCTTGATAAGTTACCCTTAAAAAAAGAAATATATGATGTGACTCTCTCCCCCATTCCGTCGATCTATTTTTAGAAGTCCCCTCAACCTAGTTTAAAAAAAACTTCTTTTCTGAGTTCAGTCCCGTGTCAGCCGGTGAAATTCCATTACAGCACGAATTTCTAGGTATAATATGCTAGATATACCAGAGAAAAAAAGAGCTTTCAGGAAAGCTGGGGTTACTACCCCCAGTTATATTTAATTTTTATTAATCTTCTCCAAGGAAAATTAGTACATATTATTACTTTAAAAGTCGGTATAACGAAGGGTGAGTGAAAGATCACTGCCACGGAGACTTACTCGAAAGATCTCTCCCTATCAAAACCCCCGAATAGAGCGGTGACTACCCGTTACAGCCCCTACACCCAATACCCGCCAGGACGGCGACACCAGCGCCACCTACCTCATTCCATTTTCTAGCACGTGATAACTATCTTTTGATTTTGTGTGCTCGTGCCTTTTTGTGGAATTTTCCATCTTTCACCATGTCATCGAGCAGCTTTACTATCTCCAAGTTAAGTACCATCTTATTGTGGGGTTTTTCGTTCTATAATTTGGCTGTTTTGGTCTCGTTATATATAAATATTGAGATCTTATTATGACGCCACGGCGTCCCCACCAGCCATGTCGATCATGCAGGCGACCCCATCAGTTCTTTTCTGTTGGGGTTGTCTCCTTGTCGTTATAGATGATTTATATTTTTGCCCCATGGTTCTCCTCCTGGCGGGTTTCCTGCGGTGGCACCCCCTTTTTCCGAAATTTACATAATTTTGGCCTACCGGCCCTTTTAAGGTGATGCCCCGTCCAGGTTCCCCCCCCCCTCCAGGTTGGGTTCCCTTTTATTTTAGTCTGTATTAGGCCAATTATTATTTTATTCTTGGCGATAATGCTCTTGGTTCTTTTATTTTACATTGTTTACCTCCTCGTGGTAGCGGCAGCCTTAGATCTAACCGTTGCCCCGAGGTAGGCTACGCACCCTATTGAGCACATTCTTATTTCAGTGTTTTTGTGTGATGGTTTTTTAGTGGAGTAGGTTATTGCTTCCATCCCCTTGCCCTCGGTGAGGAGGTCCATCAGGTTGAGGGAGTTTTGTTGCTGTTTCCTCCAGGGTCGTTTTTTTGGTGGGCAGAGTGAGCCCCTTAGTTCTCTTCCTTCCTTTGGGGAATAGAGTTCTTTGGATGTGTCTCCTCTAGGCTATTCGCCTTCTTGCCCCCTCTTCTCGCTCCTGGTTGGTTCTCGGCACAAAATTTCTCTCCTTGTTTGTTCCTCCTCCCCTCCGCACTCCTTCCTTTTTCCTAGCCTATACTAGGTTAGGTCCCTATTAGGCTTTGCCTAGGCAGGAGTCGGGCATCGAGGCTTGGTCGCTTTCCTTCCTTAGTAGTAGGCCACCCTCCTAATCACAGTTCCCAAGACTCAGTTCATTCTTGGAGTGGTGTGAGTGCAGTTGAGCGGGTTATATGTTCCCCGTCTCCTGTTCTCTTTCTTCTTAGCCTACCATTCTCCCCTACTCCACCCCCTCCCCCACCCTACAGCTTTGCTCTACTCGTGCGGGTGACGCTAGATGGCGTTTTCTCCGAGTTCAGGGACTTCTCCATTTGGTAGAGGGATTCGCTCCCTCCCATACAGTCCCTAGCATCGCTGTGTTGGTGTTGGTGGTTCGTTCACTCGTAGCTCGAACGTGTTCGAACACTCTATCCCGCACTCCTCCCTCCCCGTCGGGCTACTCGGCTGGGTTATTATATTTGCTCCGGTTTATGTTATGAATATACGAGCATCTTGCCCACCTTGTTTCTCTGGCGGGGAAGTAAGTGAAGAGGGATTTATTTATTTATATAAGGGGAGCGGATCCCTCCGGTCTCCGGAGCATTTACTCTTTATACCGTCATTGGTTTAATGTTATTGTTCATGATATACGTATTTAAACATAAATATTTGTGTTATCTTCGGAGTACTCTCCTTAGTTTTATACGTGAGTCCGGTTCTACACCCGGGGTTCCGCCGTTAATTTTACTGGCAACCCTATGGTGAGTTCCTGTTGTCTCATTCCTTTCATTCCCGGAGTATTCCGGGTCTGGAAGTCTTGCCTTCCACTCTGTGTATTTTAGAGCTTATTGGCCTAGTTTATGATAAGGTATTTCTTCTCCACCGGAGTATTCGGTTGCAGTTGAAATTCCCGGCCTTGCCGGCTTTAGATTGCTTAGAGTGGTAGGTTCATGTACGTTTTCCACTTACAGACTGTTCGCTGTGAGGAGCCGGGTGTACCGCGTCACTGCAACAACCTTACGGTCACACGTGTGTGCCGGACCCACGCTGGTTGTGCGGTCCGGCTCGACGATCTGGTAGTCTGGCACCCGATGGTTGTGAGGTTTGCTTCGCCTTGTGCGCAACCATCCAGGATGAGTCGGTAAGTGACAAGTCTTCCTCCGTTTACGCTCCTCATTTTGAATTTTGTTTATGTGGTTCCCGGACTGTTTTTTTCGCCCTTAGCTAATTGCTGGCTTTCTTTCAGGCGGACGAGTCCTCCAAGAAGTCGGCCTTGGAATCTCTCCGGGCCTGGGTGGCTGGGTTTGGTAGGAATGTTCCGTCGGGAAGCCCTACGCCCTCGACGCCAGGTTGAGGGACCTGCTCTACCCCGGCGCACGAGTGGCGGCCGCAGTGCCAGAAGATCTTGCCACCCCCATCATCCAGCAGATCCGGGATGCGACCCAGCCACCCCAAGTGGATATCCTCTACGCTGAGGTTTCAGAGGACGTCGCCGCCTTGAACTTAGACCTTGAACCCATGGCTACTGAACAGGACCAGGGGGTAAGTAGCGAGGTAGGTGAGGTTGTTGGGGCGGGCGCCCTTTTTGATTCCCCAGCTTCTTCGATTTCTTCATTTTCAGGTTTTGGGAAGTCTTCCTCCTTGGGTGATAGAGCTCCATCAGCTATCCCCAAGTTGAAGTTGAAGACTTCATGGAAGGCGAAGGGCTATAAGTCCTCGTCCTCCAAGAAAGCATCGCCTTTCCCCCCGTCGAAGGCTAAGGTCTCAGCACCTGTAGCCTCCGGGAGCAAGTCTGGTTCCTCCGGCAAAGGCGCGAGTAAGAGGGCAGCAAAACCAAGCCCTCCTCGCCAACCTGCCTTTGACGCAGAGGCCTTTTGAACCAGATGTTTCAAAGGTTCTCTGAGGATTCACAATAAATTCAATCAGATATCAGAAAAGTTTGCCACTTATGATAATAAGATATCCGAAAAGTTTGCCACTTATGACAACATGCTGGCGGGAATGGCTAATCCACCCCAGCCGAACCCCAGTATGTCATCCCCGACACGGCGGACCTCCCGCCTTTTGATGTCGGTAACCCTTGGCGTTTTGCCCTCCGGGCCATCCAACACGATGGCAAACTAACTATTGAAGGTCTTGGCACGAGACGGTTGGAGGAGTTGGAGTTCTTCCCCCGATCTTTTGCCCCCTTATCCAGGCTTCGTAAGATTGACAGAGGAAGCATGGATACGTTCTGACAAGGTTCCCAGGAGACTGTCATCATCCCTAGGGACCAAGCTCAGTCGGCTCTCCTGCGCACTCTGGACGGAGTGGCAGGCAGACAACACAAAGTTGACTCCTTTCAAGGGCAACTTTACCATGTTTGCCCTGGGAGACAACTTACCAACTCCCTGTTTGAACAAAGTCGCCTGGCTACGGCCAGAGCGTGCTTTGATGGTAATCCGTTACCGCAGCTGAGGGAAACAGACCCCACTTCCTGGTGTTCCCAGGAAGTGATGAGTTCTGGATGGATGCTCCGTCCACCTTCACGGTCGGGAAGTTGGACCCCCTCTGTGCTTCCTCACAGTTTAGTGAAGAACTCCCCAAGCTGCCGGAATCTTTGTTAAAGGCGGAGTTTGATGCCCGGACTAAGCTAGCCCGGTCCCTGAACTCCGTCTGCCTCACGGAAGCCACTGCCGTCTCCTGCGCGGACGAGCCTTTTTTCCAGGTCTTAGCTAAGTCCCTGTTAGCTGGCTTTCAGTCTGACCTGTTTGAGTTCATCATGGCCAGACTGGAATGCAGAAAGTTTATCTTTGCAAATGCTACTATCCGTCACGAGCCTAACAAGCTCGTAAAGAGCTCGATCTGGGGACCTAACCTCTTCCCAGAAGAAGAGGTTACGAACGTCATGACTGAGGCTACAAGGGCCAACCAGAGTCTGCGCTCTCGCTGGGGCATCTCCGCCTACAAGCGCAAGACCCCAGAATCTGGCGGCCCCCAGACGAGAGGAGGTAAACGTTTTAGGAGACATAAGAGGCCCCACCATCAGGCGGTAGTTCAAGCCGTCCCAGTCTCGGCAGTGGCACAGCCCTCCACCTCAAAAGCTCACCCCCAACAATATGTGCTGGTCCGACCAGCTCATTCCCTTGCTGCGCCCTCGTATGTTGCTTCACCAGCATACAACCCCACCTATGAGGGCCGTGGGTTACTTTCACGGCCTTAACAGGATGCAAGGGGGAAGAGGCAGGGCCCCTCACAGAGGAAAGGCAAACACCACCCCAAGAGGAAAACCTGGACGTGGTAGAGGGAACAAACCCGCTCCCTCCCACTGAGAAAACACAGGTAGGTGGTCGCCTGTATTGGTTCAGGGACCAATGGACCTTCAGCCCTTGGGCACACAGCATTGTGTCCAAAGGTCTGGGTTGGAGCTGGATCAAGGACCCTCCTCCTCTAAACAGGTTTTACCAGCCACCCTCATCAATCCTACAGGATTATGTGGCAGAATTGCTCAACAAACGAGCAATAAAGAAAGTAAGGCACCTAAAATTTCAAGGCAGGTTATTCACAGTTCCCAAAAAAAGACTCAGATCAGCAAAGAGTGATCCTGGATCTGTCGCGTCTAAATCTCTACATAAAATGCGACAAATTTCGCATGCTTACGGTAGCTCAGGCACGGACTCTACTTCCAGCGTGGAGCCGTCACCACCTCTATCGATCTTTCAGACGCTTATTATCACGCCCCGGTTTGCGCGGAACTTCTCTCAGTTCCTCGGTTTCAGACTCGGGAATCAAGCCTACTCGTTCAGGGTCATGCCCTTCGGTCTAAACATTGCGCCCAGGGTATTCACCAAGCTGGCGGACACGGTAGTTCAACAACTCCGGTCCCGAGGGATATCCCTAGCAGCGTACCTGGACGATTGGATAATTTGGGCACCAACAGTTCTGGAGTGTCAGAAGGCTACGACCATAGTCATCAACTTCCTGGAATCGTTAGGTTTTCAACTGAACAGAGAAAAGTCCCGCCTGACTCCGGAGTCCCGGTTTCAGTGGCTGGGCCTCCAGTGGGATCTGTCTGCTCACACGTTATCTCTCCCGCCTCCCAAGAGGAAGGAGATAGCATCTCTCACCAGGAAATTTCTCAAAATCAATCAGCATCCCGCTGATCCCAAGAAAGGGTCCTTGGGTCCCTTCAATTTGCCTCAGTGACAGACCTGCTCTTAAAAGCGAAACTAAAAGACATAAACAGAGTGTGGCGGAGTCGAGCCAATGTCAAGCTCAGAGACAAGGTCTCCTCCATCCCTCAAATCTTAAAAACAAGACTGCGGCCTTGGACCTCAGTCAAGGGCCTGTCCAAGTCAGTTCCGCTTCAATTTCCCCCTCCGGCACTAGTTGTCCACACAGACGCTTCCCTAAGCGGCTGGGGGATATTCACCAAAACAAAAAGTACAAGGAACGTGGTCCACAATGTTTCAGCAGTTCCATATAAACACCCTGGAAGCTATGGCGGTCTTTCTAACTTTAAAGAAAATCCCCCCAACCGGATTCATATCAGACTGGTATTGGACAGCGCAGTGGTAGTTCATTGCATCAACAGGGGCGGCTCCAAATCAGGTCGAGTAAACCAAGTAATGGTTGCTATCTTCTCCCTGGCGAACAAGCACAGCTGGCACCTGTCAGCCACCCACCTAGCGGGGCACGGAACGTGGTGGCGGATTCCCTGTCCAGGACTACTCCGTTGGAGACGGAGTGGTCCCTGGACGCGGAATCTTTCAAATGGATTTGCCGCCGGGTTCCTGGTCTCCAAGTGGATCTGTTCGCGACGGAGAGCAACTTCAAGCTCCCCTGTTATGTGGCCCCAACCTGGACCCTCAGGCATATGCCACGGACGCAATGACAATAGATTGGAACAATTGGGAGAAAATTTATCTGTTCCTCCAATAAATTTACTGCTGAAAGTATTACACAAACTCAGGACATTCAAAGGTCAACCAGCCCTAGTAGCCCCTATTGGCCGAAGAGCAATTGGTTCCCTCTTCTTCAGGAACTGGGATTGCGGAGTCTTCGGATTCCCAAGCCCATACTGACCCAGACAGTACAAACCAAGACTGTGTCAGCTTCCTCAAGAATTCAGAATGCCCTAGTTTTATGGACTTTATAAAATTCGCAGCCCAAAAGGAGCAAACATTGACCCTGTCAACACTCTATTTTTGAATCAGATAAAAGAGATTCTACTCTTAGACAGTATGATTCAGCAGTCAAAAAGTTAGCCTCCTTCCTAAAAGCATCTGAAGCCAAAATCATGACGACTAATTTAGGAGTCTCTTTCTTTAGATCACTGTTTGAAAAGGCCTTGCTCCGGCCACTATTACCACAGCCAAGTCAGCCCTGAAGAAAGTATTTCTATATGGCTTTAAAATCGACCTTACAGATTCCTATTTTTCATCCATCCCCAGAGCATGCGCTCGTCTGAGACCCGTATCACGCCCACATTCTGTTACGTGGTTTCTCAATGACGTCCTTAAGTTAGCATCAGAGATAGACAACTTTCAATGCTCTTATCAGGATCTGTTAAGGAAGACCTTATTTCTGATTAGCTTGGCTTCAGGTGCTAGAATCTCAGAGCTGTCGGCTCTCACTAGAGGTGATAATTTTGTGAACTTCCTCCCTTCCGGAGAGGTCCTCCTTTCCCCTGATCCTAGATTCTTAGCTAAAAACGAAGACCCACAAGACAGGTGGTCTCCTTGGAAGGTGGTGCCCCTTCCACAAGACCAGTCTTTATGTCCAGTTTATACACTTAAATCTTACCTTTTAAGAACTCCACAGAGTAAGTCGGGTCCTCTTTTTATCAGGGAGAAAGGTGGTACTCTTTCACTGAATGGTATAAGACAACAAATTCTGTATTTTATTAAACAAGCCAACCCAGATTCAGTTCCTAAGGTTCATGATATTCGAGCAGTTGCTACCTCCATTAATTACTTTCATAATATGGATTTCTCAGAATTATCTAAATACACGGGTTGGAAATCACCTCTAGTGTTTAAACGCCACTATTTAAAATCGCTCAAGCCCTGAAATTTTCTTCCATAGCTGTGGGAAGTGTCATCTCCCCACCTTAACCAATCATATCCTTATCCTCCTTTCCCCCCGCCCGCCTGCCTCATTTACTTCTCTGCTTGTCCTCCTGGTTGATCATGCCTCACTGCCTTGCTCCTCATATTGATGTAAATTGTCTCTGTTGACTGGAAACTGTAATCTGACATGTTATGATTGTATTTTCTTTGTGGGGTACTGGGCGGTTTTTATTTTGCTCCATGTACCCCAGATATATGTATATGCACTGTATGTTTTGTTTGCCATTTGGTTTTGATCTCTTACGTGTTTAGCTTAAGTTTACGTGTGTAGCTTTAAGATTGTATATGCCAATTAAGATTGTATGCACCATTGTACCTATCCAATTTTCGTGTGATATTGTGCTTTAGTAGTGTTAAGTGGTTTTGGGGACCCCTTCCCCGTCGTGCTGGGGACTTCCCCTACTCTTTACTGATTTTAAGTCTTTGATGTGCCTTAGGTTTAGTGTTCTTCTCACATGTAAGAGATTCCTCATTAAACTGCTTTTCATATATTTATGTTTTTCTTCAGATTACCTTGTTTATATATAGTTTGCAGCCTTGGCATGATTATCTATCACTATTTCACCTGGCTGACAGGACTGGACTCTAAAAAAGGGATTTTGACAAAGGAAAAATCTATTTCTGAGGAAGGTATATATATATTCACCTATGCTATATATACTTGCACATGCCAATGGGGTTATGCTATATATGGTGGCGCTGGTATACATGTATATTATATCCTATATGGAATATATATATGTTCTGGGGTTTTGATATAGGAGAGATCTTTATAGTTATGGTAGTGATCTTTCATATATATTATATAAATATATATATACCGATATCTATATATAATATATAATATATAATATATGTATATATATATAGTATATAGCTATAGCTTTATATATATATAGATATATCCTATATATATATAGCATATATATATATATATATAATATTATATATACATGTGGATATATCAGAAATAGATTTATATTTGTCAAATATATATAAATATATATAAATTTTATATATATATATATATATATATTTATATATATATGGGATAGAAATTTTTATTTTGTATATAATATTTATATATATAAACAATCATATATATACATAGGTGCCTATATCATAAGTGAAATATTATATATATATATATAAACATATGAATATATATATATTATGTTCAAACAGTATATTATCATATATATTATATATGTGCAGTATGATATTATATATATATGATATATATATATATATATATATATATATCATTATATATATATATATTATATATGATATATATATATATATTATATATATATATATATATTTTTATAGGAGCTTTAACAATTATATATTTATATATATATATATATATATATATATATATATATATGCTGTATGTTATTTATATATATATATATAAATATATATTCTTCAATCATTAACTCATTCTATATTATATATATCATATAACATCCTCATATATATTTAGGATTTTTATATAGGCATATTATATATATAGACAAAAAAATATATATTGATATATACACATATAGTTTTATATAAAGATTATATGCATGAATATTATATATATATTATCATATATATTATATAAGTTTTATATATAAATATATATATTTTCATAAATTTCAGTTAAATAGGACACTTTGCAGTGTATTAGTTTCTT
This sequence comes from Macrobrachium rosenbergii, assembly GCF_040412425.1. Classification (NCBI taxonomy): domain Eukaryota; kingdom Metazoa; phylum Arthropoda; class Malacostraca; order Decapoda; family Palaemonidae; genus Macrobrachium; species Macrobrachium rosenbergii. The sequence continues at coordinate 63,078,958 of NC_089756.1, forward strand.
ACTAATGTTCTCGATTTTTGTTATTATCTTCCTCTGTTCTCTGTTCTTCAGGCAACTGATGGAGTAAAGCACCAAAGTTCATTTTGAAAAACGTTTTTTAGTTAGGATGTCAGTCTCTTCTAGAGACATCTTGATATACAAATGAGTGTTTACAAAGAAATTCACACATATATAACATTCTTTCAAGGGAACACTTGTCAAAAATATAATTTATTCGATGGTTAAAACAAATATTTTAGTTGGCGTTTTAAAACTAACAGTTAAAACATACAGGTTTGTTACTAAACTTGTTTTACAACTGGATGTTAACAATACCAAGAATTGCTATTTGGGTATTTACCATAACTGAAACAACCAGAGAAACATAAATCAGCTGAAAATAGACGGTTTAAAGAACCGTCAAAGAGACATTCAAACTGTACATGTAAAATTAATATAGTAATTACACGTAAAAGTATAAGTAATTACTTAAAATCTTAAAAAGTATAAGTAAAATGTAAATACAAAGTTATAATAGCAGGATAGAATAAGATAAAACATGACAAAAATAAAGTTAACTAAAATATTTTTAGGTCCAACATTTGGTCAACACATTTTAGTCTGCTGTATTTCTCCTCCTATACACTTATTCGGAAGGTAGAATTACTGTGTTGATTCACGTTTAGGGAGGCTTATGAATATTTATATATATTGCCTCAAGGTATTTTAGCCTTTTAGCATCAGCAACGCTGTCAATAATTTTAGTGTTGTTTTGAGCATTTAGTAACTGTATAAGATTTACAAATTTAGTGTCTCTAGATGGATCATTTGGTTTTTAATACTAAAATTTTGCAAATTACAGCATAGTAAGTCTTCTTGATATGAAGTTGTAGTATTTCCAATATTTTGGAAATATTTACGACTTGCAGTTTTGCGATTTGTACATGTATATTTTATACTAGGATTGCACTTATCAAGAGACAGCTTCTTGTTTGAAGTTATTCTTTATGATTTGGTTGGCAGTTCTAAAGTTCTGGTACCAGTATATCTGCAGGTCAATTTTAGTATTTTCCTCTATGAACATTTTTTTTACTCCTCATCCTATAATTTCTTGAAAAGTACCTTTTGTCTGGTCTACCAATCAAACAAGGTATGTGCTCATATAATTCCTGTAATATAATTTAAGAACGTTCTCGTTTTTTCTCCATTTTCCTTTGGATGCAAAAAACTATCCATTTTCTTTCTGATGACTTTGTGGATACTTTTATTTGAGTGCCCGTTTTTACAAGAACCTGCCACATCTTTTTCCAGTTCGGTGTGTAATGAAGTCCACGAACAAAG